>NC_053435.1:31391458-31666683 GCF_007990345.1 Gossypium hirsutum | reverse complement strand
TGTGAAGAGATGCCCTTAATATCCGAAATCCTGTTTTCCGCCGATTGATGCTTTGCCGTCGACGAGTTGATGTATCTTGGTTGGATTGGTTAACCGCGCATGAGCGGTTGTGAATTGCAAAAGCAAGACTATCGATTTGAGGTGTGAAATAACGAAATAATCCGAGTTGAGTCTGCGGACTTAAGGGGGTGCCAGCTGTAATATCGTAATGTTGGCCCAGAAATATGTAAGGAAAGGGTGCGAAGCATACTCGCGTATGTACTTGATGAAAGGAGTTAGAAAAGAAACCCGAATCGGTGCCGGTGGTCTGTGAATACCGGATGTTTTTCCTGAAGAGTTACCGGGTTTGCCACCTGTTCGGGAGGTAGAGTTTGGTATTGAGCTTGTACCTGGAACACGCCTATTTCGATCGCTCCGTATCGTATGGCACTAACCGAGTTAAAAGAGTTGAAAGCTCAGTTGCAAGAATTGACGGATAGAGGTTCGCTCGACCCGAGTTTCTCACCTTGGGGTGCACCAGTATTGTTCGTGAAAAAGAAGGACGGAACCATGAGGTTGTGCATTGATATCGTCAACTGAATAAAGTGACGATAAAGAATAGTATCCGTTGCCGCGTATTGATGATCTGTTCGATCAATTAAAGGGGGCATCGGTGTTTTCAAAGATAGATTTGAGATCGGGTTATTATCAGTTGCGGATTCGAGATTCGGACGTGCCCAAAACTGCTTTCAGAACGAGGTACGTCACTACGAGTCTTAGTGATGCCGTTTGGGCTCACTAATGCCCTGCGGTGTTTATGGATTTGATGAATCGGATTTTAGACCGTATTTGGATCGCTTCGTAGTTGTGTTTATTGATGACATCTTGGTCTATTCAAGAGATGAGGCCGAACATGCTGAGCATCTGAGGCAAGTGTTGCAAATTTGCGGGATAAGCAGTTATATGCTAAGTTCAGTAAGTGTGAGTTCTGGTTAAGAGAGGTTAGCTTCTTGGGTCATGTGGTATCCGCATCGGGTATTCGAGTTGACCCGAGCAAAATTTCAGCCGTACTTAACTGGAAGCCTCCGAGAAATGTTACCGAAGTCCGGAGCTTTCTAGGGCTCGCCGGTTATTACCGACGATTTGTCAAAGGTTTCTCGATGATAGCCACACCAATGACGAAGCTACTTCAGAAGGATGTTAAGTTCGAATGGACGGAGAAATGCCAGAAAAGCTTCGATCAACTGAAAACTCATCTGACTGAAGCTCCAATTTTGGTGCAACCCGAATCGGGTAAAGAGTTTGTTGTTTATAGTGACGCATCCCTACTTGGGTTGGGTTGCGTATTGATGCAAGAAGGTTGAGTTGTGGCCTATGCGTCAAGACAATTGAAGCCACACGAGAGAAATTATCCGACCCATGATCTCGATCTAGCCGCCATTGTGTTTGCATTAAAAATATGGCGACATTATTTGTTTGGCGAGAAGTGCATGTGTTTCGGATCACAAAAGTCTCAAATATTTGATGACTCAACGAGACTTGAATCTGCGACAAAGACGTTGGCTTGAGTTGTTGAAAGATACGAGCTTGTCATTGATTACCACCCGGGAAAGGCTAATGTGGTTGCGGACGCCTTAAGCCGGAAATCACTGTTTGCTTGCGAGCGATGAATGTACACTGTCTGTTCTACCTGACAATGTGTTAGTAGCTGAATTAAAAGCCAAACCATATTGACTCATCAAATTCTTGAAGCTGAGGAAGTCGATGATGAATTGGTTGTAAAACGAGCTGAGTGTGTTCCGAACAAGGAATCGGAGTTTCAGATGATGATGATGGTTGTTTGAGGTTTAGAAGTCGTTTGTGCGTTCCAAGGAATTCGGAACTCATCCGATGATACTGAACGAAGCCCATTGTAGCCGAATGTTAATTCACCCGGGGAGCACGAAAATGTACAACGACTTGAAACGTCGGTTTTGGTGGCATGGTATGAAGCGAGACATCTCTGACTTTGTTTCGAGATGTTCAATATGTCAACAAGTGAAAGCGGAACATCAAGTGCCTTCAGGATTACTTCAGCCGATCATGATACCCGAGTGGAAATGGGACCGAGTCACAATGGACTTTGTGTCCGGACTGCATTGTCCGCAAGTAAGAAGGATGCGATTTGGGTTGTGTTGATAGGCTGACTAAGTCGGCTCACTTTATCCCCGTGCGTACGGATTTTTCATTGGATAAACTAGCCGAATTGTATGTTACTCAGATTGTGAGATTACATGGAGTACCTATTTCTATCGTGTCGGATAGAGATCCGAGATTCACCTCGCGATTTTGGAAGAAATTGCAAGAAGCTTTGGGTACCAAGCTGCATTTAGCACCGCTTTTCATCCCCAAACCGATGGTCAATCCGAGCAGATAATTCAGATACTCGAGGATATGCTGAGATGCTGCATCCTTGAGTTAGTGGTTCATGGGAACGGTATGTACCTTTGATTGAATTCGCTTACAACAATAGTTTTCAATCAAGTATTAAGATGGCACCTTACGAGGCTTTGTACGGTCGTAAATGCCGTACACCATTGTTTTGGACCGAGCTCGGTGAAAGTAAAATTTTCGGAGTTGATTTGATTAAAGATGCCGAACAGAAAGTAAAAGTAATCCGTGAAAGTTTGAAGGCAGCCACAGATCGTCAGAAATCGTATGCGGATCTGAAACGGAAGGACATGAATATCAGGTGGGAGATAAAGTGTCCTTAAAGTTTCGCCTTGGAAAAAGGTACTTAGGTTTGGCCGTAAGGGCAAGTTGAGCCCGAGATTCATTGGGCCGTACGAAATTTCCGAACGAGTGGGGCCAGTTGCGTATAGATTGATTTTGCCCCCTGAGCTTGAAAGGATCACGATGTCTTTCATGTTTCGATGCTTCGACGCTATCGATCTGATCCGTCGCATATAATTTGCCCATCAGAGGTTGAAATTCAAGCCGATATGAGTTATGAAGAAGAACCGATACGTATCCTAGCTCGTGAGGTGAAGGAGTTGCGAAACAAAAGGGTTCCGTTAGTGAAGGTGTTATGGCTCAAACATGGGATTGAGGAAGCTACTTGGGAAACTGAGAGCTCGATGAAAGAACAATACCCAAACCTATTTACCGGTAAGATTTCGGGGACGAAAATTTCTTAAGTGGGGGAGAGTTGTGACAGCCCTAATTCGACCCTTGTCGGAATGTGGTTTCGGGACCACAAAACCGAGACATAAAATTTAGCTAAAATTTAGTTGCATATCAAATATGTGTGATAGTACCTGTACAAAAATTGATGTTTTAATTTTATATATGAATGTGAATTTTGCTTGAAAGGATCTAGTTGAAAGACTTGGAAATTATGATAGGTAAATAAGTAATGACCAAATAGTATTAAAGTGGGAAAGTGTTGTCCTTGCATGTCAAATTAGCCAAACAAAGCATAGTGGCCGGCCATGCTATGGGTGGAAACATGTCTCCAACATGTTATGCTAGTGATGCATGTTAAGAAAAATAAAATAATAAGCATGGTGATAAAATAATGAAAGGAAGGGTGATGGAAAAAAAAAATAACATGGTCTCACCCCCCTTGTTGCCGTGAATTGAAGAAAGAAAAAAAAAGAGTTCATTTTGAACATCCTTGGCCGAATAGAGGAAAGAAGGAAGGGGAAAAAGGCTTGAGAAAATCGGCTATGGTGTTTGCTAGACTAAGGTATGTTTGATATTATTCTTTGAGATTCATGTATATTTAAGTTGTAAGTGAAAATCTACCTAGCCATGGTTCAAATTTGTTAATGGATGGAGATGATATTCGGCCATGAATGTTACATTCTTGGTTGGTATTTTGATGTCTTTGGTGATGAGGTATGAAGATGGTTGATTTTGAGTGTTAATAAAAGGATGCATGAACTATTGTTAAATAATGGCCGAATGTACATGATAAAGAGGTGAATAAATGAAGTTAAGGAGGTTGTCATGAAAATATGAGTGGATGAGGCTTAAAGAATAAAAAATCTAGGTGATTAGAGGTCAAGGACATTCGGCCATGGATGGTTGAATTTCTTGATGTCGTTTTGATGCTTAGGGTATGAGGGTTGATTATAGATGAGGTGAGTTTCTTGATTTAAATTTGATGGATGTTAAGCTAGTTAGGCAACCAAAGGTCGATATTTTTGTTATGTGGTTATATGTGCATTCGGCCATGGTTTTGTTTGAATTGAGATTTGCAATGTGATTTTCCTAATTGTCTATGAATTTGGTTGTTGATTCATGGTAATGGTATATTGAATCCATGAGAATTTAGTAAGGTTGCATTCGGCAACTTGCTTGAAATTAAAAAATTGATGTCTAAGCTTAGGTGATTTCGATGATGATATATGTGTATATACATAAGTACATTTAGTTGATTCGGCTTTGGTAGTTGCATGAGATTATTAGCCGAATATACTAACATACATATACATGTGAGATTGGATTGTAAATATTTAGCAAGGTGGTTAAACTAGTTAAATTATTGATTTAGCTCAAGGAGCTAAAGGAGGTGAATCGAGCAAAGGCAAAGAAAAGGTTATCGAGTAGCCGAGTTGGAACCGTCTTACCCAACACGAGGTAAGTCATTAAGCATGTAGTTGGTATTATTTCAAATGGTCATAATGTGTATGTATTGATGCTGAATGGAATGAATAAATATACATATACATATATATATGCATGTACGTATGTGATGATGAAATTGTGGTATGAAAGAAAAGAGGTAAGATGTACCGAGTTGTTGATCTTGGCACTAAACGTGCGGGATAACCATTTGTGACCATGAGATTGGCGCTAAGTGCGCGGGATTAAATTGTACAGCACTAAGTGTGCGATTCGACTATGTTGCACTAAGTGTGCGAAATGAATATGATGCACTAAGTGTGCGAATTGACCATGCGGCACTAAGTGTGCGAGTCTGACTATGTAGCACTAAGTGTGCGATTTGATTACGTGGCACTAAGTGTGCGAGTTGATTATATAGCACTGAGTGTGCGGGCTCAATATACATTCGTGAATCATTATGGACACTATGTGTGCGACACTATTGAGTCGATCGCGGACAGCGGATCGGGTAAGTGTCTTGAGTACATGGCTAATATGTGCTATGCTTATACTTGGTGTTGAGCTCGGTAAGTTGAACCTATGTGACAACTATACTTGAAGTCATGTACATAAAAATTTATCGTATGATGGGTGAAAGGCCGTTTTGTTGTTTGATTGTAACGAAAATAAATTGATTTATGAAAATGCTTCAATGTCCTATTGATGAGTATATGGATTGTGAATGCATGAATTGATATGAAATTGAATCGATAGATTGGAGGAACTATGGCATGGTTCGGTATGGATGGAGTAAATTGTCTCATTCCATTTTGTTCCTCTTGTGATAATGTTATTGATGTATAGTAGTGCATTGCTTATGACTTACTGAGTTATAAACTCACCCGGTGTTTCCTTGTCACCCATTATAGGTTGCTTGGACTCATCTATTTCTGTGGGGTCGGGCGTCATCGAAGTCATCACACCGGATAGCAAGTTTTGGTATTCTCTTCTTAGTGTGCTTAGAAGATCATTTTGGCATGTATAAGCTAGTATGTTGTGTTTGAATTATGGCATGTAAACTTTAAGCCATGCGAAAATGGCACGAATGTTCGATTGAGTTGGATCAAGGGTAGGCATGAAATGGACCTAGTTACTTTCGTAACAGATGCTGGCATCAGCAGTGTCATGAGATTGAAAAATCACTAAAATTAGTAGGAGTGGAATTAATTGATGAATAAATTATGTAATCGAAGCTCGATAAGTCTGCTTTCATGAGGTAGTAACGAAAAGATCATATGGGCAGTATATTAAGAGATAATTAGATTTTTGTGGGACAGGGCCAGAACGGTTTCTGGATTCCCTGTTCCGACTTTGGAAATTCATTATAAATTAACCAGAGATAATTAGGGGTCGTACCATATATGTACAGATTCCTCTCTGAGTCTAGTTTTCATAGAAATAAACGGCATCAGTATTAAAGCCCCGTACAGGGAGATATCCAAGTCGTAATGAGCAAAGGTCAGTGTAGTCGACCCCTGCAACTTGGGAGACTTTGACTAATAAACTGTACCTATTGGCCCAACCAAAAATTCTAGAAAAAAATACATAGATGGGCACATGAGTCTAGTTTCTGGGAAAAATTACAAAACTGATTTTTGAGTTACGAAACTCAAGATATGATTTTTAAACCGACTAGTACACAGATTGGGCAGTGTCTGGAAAATAAATTTTGTAAGGGGTTAAAGCCAGTTAACACCTCGTGTTCGACTCCGGTGTCGGTTTCGGGTTCGGGGTGTTACAGACGATACTAAAAGGAGGAAGTTTCTGATAGTTTAATGATCTGCATATTTAGTGTTATATCCACTTATTTTGGTAGTATATTTGCGATTTTGGTGCCTTGTTAACATATTTGTTTGTTCTAGCTGCTTGTCTTCAATATCTGGTGGTTTGGCCACAATTTTGGTGTGTAGCAAAGTTGGTTGGGAACTTTTCTGAAAATTTTGCAAAGATTTTGAAAAACTCTACATTAACATTATCATGCATATTGATATCTATGAAATTGGACTTTTTATATATTTTCTGCTATATTCTAAAATGTATGCTTCAATTATTATTTGTTAGTTAAGTTAAGACTCACACTGGGATTATTTAGCTCACTCTTTAGTTCTTTGACATTTCAAATAATCCTCGAGGGTAGGACTTGGATGTGACTCTCAGAGGAGTACTTGGGTGGTTTTGGGACTGCATTAATATTTTTATGGACTATGGCATGGGACATTATATTTGGGGATTTTAACTTATTCTTACATGATTTGAGGTTTTAAACTATCCATTAATGTTTTATCGAATATGCACGATAAATTGATTTTTAACAAAAATATGATTTCAATACAATTTTTCCACTACAATAATATGAAGTTTGATTTTAACAAAATATAATCTATCTTATTCAAATAATTGATGTTTTATTGATTTTGCATGAATATTGATTTCTGTCACGATATTTAAAATCTGTTGTTATAAAAATGCGAACATAGTCTAAAATATTCAATTTTACAAAAGTAACTCTAAAGATGCTTGACAAGTTTATTCTTTGAAATTAATATAGTTTTATCAAAAATAATAAATAAGTCGAGATCATTGTTCATAAATAAAGGCAAATGATTAGAGAGAATAAAACAAGAATGTTTTTGTGCATTCCAATGGCCAATGTAATCTTAAAGATTTGACCATAATGTTTAGGCCGAGTTTGGGAAGTTACATTTAGTGGTACCAAAGCCCAGTTCAAAACCCAGACCGTGGTTTTCTTAAAGCCTACATACATATTTTAACAAGGGTACTTTGGGGAACCATGCCATAAATAAATTCTATTTTACAAAATTTGTATTTTTCTAAACAAAAATCTGAGACTCCGAAGCCAATCCTAGATAAGTACTTTTTATTTTTGAAACTATAGAAAGACTATAGACTATGAAATTTAGTTATACTATTATTTTGAAAACACTAAAGTTTAATAATGAGAACTCATTTCTGAACTGTTGATAATTGCAGAAAACTTAGACTCACAATAATAAAATGAACAGTTACGGTGTATGAAGTCGTGGCTTGCTAGCCCGAGGAGCACAAGGACACAATACCCAAATTGAATCATATAAGTCTCAAGTGTGCACTCCTGAGCCTATGGTGGAGCACGTTGAAAATGCACCTATCGCTAAGGGTAGCCATCAAGAGCCTGTTAACGATGCTGTATCGCAACCCATGCTTAGGGTGCTTCAACGTGTGGTTGGAGCCCAATTTGGAGCTAGTAGCCGCATGCATTACTGGGACGATCATTATTGTAGCTGAGTATTGGATGGAGGAAAAAGGATGGTTCTATATATACCACCATATGATCTTACTGTGTACAAACTGTGATGTGCGAAGCTCCAAGCCTTGTCGAGGGAACACTACGGTGTTTGAGCATCAAGGTATTGGTTGGCGAATTGAGGAATGGATGGAATGTGATGGGATGAGTGAATGAAAGATCATGGTTGGCTAGAGGACCTATCGGAGGCTACACGCCTAAAGGTGAGTAAGACCATAGCTAAAAGACGCTATGGTATCACGCTATAGTTGAGTAAGACCATAATTGGAAGATGTTACGGTGTCATGATATAAATGAGTAAAACCATGGCTGAAAGACGTCATGGCATCAAGGTAAATAGGACTAAGACCATAGTTGAAAGACGATATGGCTTCCTAGTAGTCCACCGTAATGGTAAACACAGGAAATATAAGGTGTAAAACCATAGTTGGACCATGGTAACTAAAGTAGTCTGTCAGGATGTTAAAAATAGATAGCCTATCAAGATGATAAAAATATGTAGTTCGACGGGACATTAAAGACGGGGTCATCTGCCAGGATGTTAAACATGGAGACTAGGGTGTATCAAGTCAAAGTTTGGCTAGGATTAAGACCATAGTTGAAAGACGATATGGCTTCCTAGTAGTCCACCGTGATGGTAAACACGGGAAATATAAGGTGTAAAACCATAGTTGGACTATGGCAACTAAAGTAGTCTGACAGGATGTTAAACATAGATAGCCTATCAAGATGATAAAAATATGCAATTCGACGGGACATTAAAGACTGGGTCATCTGCCAGGATGTTAAACATGGAGACTAGGGTGTATCAAGTCAAAGTTTGGCTATGGAAATGAGTAGAAGTTCGTTAGGACAAGGAACTTGGAAACTTCCAGAATAAGAAAAGAGAATTTAGGCATAACTCAAGAAGAGGATGTTGAACATTTAACAAGAGAGGGGTAGCCTAATTGGTGCAAGTAACACTGAGAAGACCACAGGGAAATCTGCCAAAAACCCAAGGGCGGAATGCTATTGTATGGCAACAATGCATGTGGGTCAGTAGAAATTTAAACGTTACCATTGGTCGTTTGATGAATGGAAGCAAGATAACCGATTGGACAAGACCAATTAGTAAGTCTAGTTGGACAAGACCAATTAGTAAGTGTGAATTTGTCTCACTTAAAGGGTAGCCCAGTAGATGGTTTACCTCTGCAAACAGAACTATGAATGTTGAAATGGTTGAGGAAAAAAAGAAATTTGGAATGTGGCAGAATGCAAGTTTGAAATTTTGAAGGGCTGTCGTGGATAACTCCATACATAAGTATCATGTAGAGGATGAATCTAGAAAAGGTAAACTGCAGAAGGAAGGGAAGATCTAGAACTTGCCAAACAAAAATGGGGGGATTGTGATCCTGTATAATGAACAGGGAGTTTGAATCTCTCCTTAGGGCTTCATTTTGGACGTATTGTATTTTGTGTTAGGTCATATCGTAGTATCTCACTAAGTTCATTTGGAACTTACAAATTGTCTGCATATTACAGGATAAAATCTCAATGTGAGAATCTAGAGGAAGGTCCAAGCTAGACAACGCCAAGTACCATGGGGAAACATGGAGAGTGAACTAGTAACCATCAAGGGGCACTCATAGAGGTTGCGCCTCAGGGGTTCAACTATCTTTTTTTGTTTTTGAGTCTTATTCCTAAACTTCTATAATTTATTAATGAAAAAAAAATAAGCTTAAACGTTTTTAATGTGTAACAATATGAATTTTTAAAGTGATTTAATTCTGTAAAGAAAATTTTCAATAAGTAATTTGGGATATTATGGCGATCGATACCCAGACTTGATGAATGGGTCGGGTATTGGGTGTTACATCAAAACCTATGATACTCGGGTAACATGTGTTAAACATGGAATCTTTTGATGTGCATCAAGGTATTGTTATCTATAAAATAAAATCAATAAATTAAGTTGAGTTTCCGTACCGACCTTTCAAGTTGGTTATTTCCAGAAGGGTATTTTCTATTAGGAGAAGAGGGTTGTAGTTAAAAACTTAAATTTTGACGTAGTTGTTTAAACAAATGTAATTCATTAAATTACGTGTAGGTCTTTTAATTTGAGTGATGAGAACTATAATTTTTACTATTTTTCTTGATTTTAAACATGTGGAATAGGCTATTTGGTTCAAGATGAGCAGATGAGTCATAGTCGTTATCCATTAAGACAGTCAAATTTGTGAGACCAAAATGTTGGAAAAAACCGGATTTGAAAATGATTTTCCTGGATAGCGAAAAGTTAAAATTTTGAAAACCAACCCAATTTGTGATATTTATAGAAATAAACATTAAACCAAAATTGTACTTGTGTTTTTGGATAAGTGGATCCTTGATGTTTTCTAACTTTCAACCAAATGATCTTCTCTACTATTCTCCACCACAAATTGCTTTGAGTTTGGGCCCGAACCAATTGAATCAAAACACAAAACTAGAAAAAAAATTCCTTTTAGGGTGAAAGCGAAAATTCTCTTTTCTTTAATAGAAATCGGTAAAATAGTTATTTTAGAAAAAAATATATTTAAAAATTGAGAATAAACGCTCTCTATTTTTAGTAGAATAACAATCTCTCAAAAGTTGTGTAAACAGCTCTACCGATGCCATCTATTTATAGGAAGAGAAGGTAGAAC
The DNA here is from genome assembly GCF_007990345.1 of Gossypium hirsutum. Taxonomy (NCBI): domain Eukaryota; kingdom Viridiplantae; phylum Streptophyta; class Magnoliopsida; order Malvales; family Malvaceae; genus Gossypium; species Gossypium hirsutum. Next base: position 31,656,087 of record NC_053435.1, on the reverse strand, counting down.
CCTTGTAGAGTTTTAGAGGTTTATTTTAAATAGAAAAACAACATCCTACTTAGAGTTGGAGAGGGGTGAATAACTGAACTTGTATTCCTACTAGGGTTGTCGCCCCCTTCATGTTATATGAGGGGTTTTGGGCATTTTTGACATTGGGTCTAATTACGAGTACTGCCTGGGCCTTTTTGACCCAGTACTCTGTAATGTAATCCAACCCGATTCAGTTTTTGTACTCTGTAATGTAATCCAACCCGATTCAATTTTCTATTTTCCAAAATAAAATTTAATATTTACAAATTAAACAATTTTCTCATTCCAATTTTTCTCCAGTAAAATTTAGATGATTTTACCCATAGTAAAATTTAGACGATTTTACCCTTGTAAAATTTTGAGAAAATTTGTTCAATATATCACAACTCAATATGTACAATATGACCGAATGGTTTATTTTCATTTTTGAGCTTCAAAACAATCCAAAAATATAAACTCATTTTTCCATAATTTTTTACAGTAATCATATATAGGATTGCAAATTTCCATTTTCATTTCCATTTCCATTTTTGGAAATCTATATTCATTCCAAAATAATTTCATTTCTCCATTTCAGAGAAAACAATAATTATTTTTGAATATTTCCCATTTCTCTTTTTCTATTCACGCAATTCATTTTTATTCAAACATACAATTCATTTTTTAGTTTCAACGAGCTAGTGAAGGGATTGATTGGACATATGAAGTTGAGGATTAAATGATTTATAATTAAGTTCTGACTTTTCGCCTATTAATTATAAACTTATTTAGTCATGAAATCATTCCACTATAGTATCATGACTGAGCTCTGCCCAACGACATACCATTACGAAAGCAACTACTCAATGCTCGTCCAATGACCTTGTCAATAGTGCGTTACCCTCATAGGATATCATTAATCTCTTTGGGATAATATTTGTTCTCCCAATATGGTCCTATTTTAACTCATGATAATCATTACATCTTCTTTCATTAAAATTCAATCACTATCAAATAGTGATAAAGTCAACCATCACAAAGATGGATGACCCATGGCTACGTTTACTTTTCATCAACCATGTAATGCCAATGAGACGATATCATTTACCCATGTTTTAGGTTATGAATTCCAATAATGTGAATGATGCTACATACTACAGAATTCGTACACCTAATGCACCAGTTTTTGATTCCTTATCTATTTAAACTTAGGCTTTTACTTACATCAAAGTGTACGAGTCACACATACGTAGTCCACCATCCACTCAGGATTTGGGTATGCCACACTATGAACATCACAAATGAATAAATCCATAAACAAATTTATTATCTATTCTGCTTGGGTCCTATCCGATGTACTATGAGTCTAGTCAGTCACATCTATGTCTCTATCTACTGGAAGTCATCCACTCCGATCCCTAAGACTAAGCATCTCCCCAATTGGACTTGGTAGATGACATATTAGTCTTTCAATCAATTTACTCATTTCTAATTAAACTAATGACATGTTTAGGTTCGTCTACTAATACAAGATGTCTTTCCATACTATGATCTAACCATGTAATACCGCTTAGTATCAATTTAAACAATAGACAACCAATGAGCAACATTTGATTCTATTTTACTTTGCGTGTAAAAACCTTTTAAGGACAATAATGAAAATTATATTAATTTAATTCATTAATAATTTATTAATCAATTTGTTTAAAAAATTTACAAGTGTACTTAGATGAAAATACTACACTTAGGGTACCAGATCTGACACAAAATTTGGTCTTTTTTGTATTAACCCAATTTGAATATTTGGCTTTCAACCAGAGCATTGTAACAGCCTGTTTTTCAGTGGTATCAGAAATAGATGTTTAAGGGCCACCAAATCCGATGAGTAGTCTTGTAAATATTATTATTTAATATTTATGAGTCAAGTATGGTTTTTAAAAAGGTTTTTGATTTGATAAATTATGATTTATAAGCGATTTATTAAGTTCAAGTGGTATGACTCTGAGGTCAAGTGGTTTTAGAAAATGAGGTATCGGGACCTCATTTCTATAAATCGAGCCATAAATATTTTTATAAATATTTACAGAGTGTCATTAAGGTGGTATTAAAGTTTCGTTGAAAAATTTTAACATTTCGATAGTTAATTAATTAAAAAGGACTAAAATTGAAAAAGATGTAAAATTTAGTCACTATTTGATTTGAGTGTTTAAATGGTTTATTGAGTAAAAGAAAAGGGACTTAAATGGTAATTAGACCATTTGATAATTTAATGGATGGTTTTGGGCAATTAAAAGCTTGAAAATTGGTTGAATTTTAAATGGACAAAATTGTAATTTTATAATTAAACTTTAATTAAATAAAAGAAAAACTATTATCATCATTTTAGTGTCTTCTTCATCGAAATTGGAAGAAGAAAACTCCATGGAAATGAAGCTAGGTTCGGCCATGGTTAAAATTATGCATGTAAGTCCCTAAGCTATTCGTTTTTAATAACTTTTATGTTTTTAAGATCGTTGCAACTAGGTCCAACTAGGCCGTACCTTCGATTTTGAAACTGTTAAAGATTTTAAATGTTTTTATTGATGAACCTTGTGATTTTAGATGTTAATTGATGAATTTTAAATATTAATTTTTATTTAAAAGTATTTTATTAAGTGATTTTTGATGAATTTATCGATTAGGAACTACTTTGTTAAAATAGTGAAAATGGAAAAATTAAATGTGAAATTGTTGTACGAATGGGATTTTTTGGATACTATGAGCATTTTTCTAAGCTCAATTTTTGGTAAAAATGGTTAATTTGTATGTTTTGGCTTCAGGGACTAAATTGAATAAAAATAAAACTTTAGGGATAAATTTGTAAAAATGTCAAAAATGACCAAATTGCATAAAATGGATTTTTTATTGTCTAAATTAATATATTGAATGAAATTATTAATTTAGATCAAGATTGGGTAGAAAATGAGGAAAATGGAAAAATACCAAAATGCCCCTGAACTTTGTTATTTCTACAATTTAGCCAAATGAGTTCGTATGAACTGTATTATGTATAATTTTGATTAAATTTGATGTTAATATGTGATTATATTGTGATTAGATATATATAAATATGTTAGTATGCAATTTACCATGTTATGAAACGATGTAAATCCAACGATGTACGACGATTACCAAGCCCCGTTTGAACATTAGGAATTCGTACGATACAAATGACATGTCAATAGGGTTTATATGATTCAGGTTGTAACACCCTTTACTCGTATTCAGTGTCAGAATAGGGTACAAGGCATTATCAAATGTAAATGAAATCAAACACACAAAATCGAACCATAAAATTTCGTTCCAATTAAGGTCATTCAAACATATACACAACATCCCTTATACGGGACTAAAAGGCCCAAGACATGCATTGGAAAGGATTTATGACTAAACCGAAACTTCTGGAACTTTTACAAAACTTAGAAAATTTTTATGTGTTGGAGAGTCACATGCCTGTGTGGGTAGATCGTGTAGTCACACACGCTCGTGTGGCTTGGGACATGCTCGTGTCCTCAGCCCGTGTAACTCTCTGACTATGACGTCATCAACCAAATAAAGTCACACGCCCGTGTCCTTAGGTCGTGTGGCGAATTAAATTCCAAAATCAGGTGCAGACTCACGGCCTGAGCACACGCCCATGTACTAAGGTTATGCCTTTCACACGGCCGAGACACACGGCCGTGTCTCTACCAGTGTGTTTACTACTGGGCATTCTGTTTGGCATTAATTAGAGTGCAGGGGACACATGGCCAGATCACATGCCCATGGGGCAAGCCGTGTGTTACACATGATCTAGACACATGCCCATGCGTCTACTCGTCTGGAGAACTTTAAGGCTATTTCCAAGCAAATTGCCACCCTTATTTAAACAAACCCATATATACAAATAAACAATATCTCTTAGACTTGCATGCATGCATTCCTATAACATATCATACACTCACATATCATTTATCAACATTCAATCATCCATAACTATAGGCCATATCCTAATGAAATCGGCACATACATACATAGATGAATAGGTTTACAACTCAACAATCGTCATGAGCCATATCTCATGGCTATACACAATATTAAAAAATTATTATAAGCCAACACATTTGGATAGACCAATATAACATATAACAAAAATACCATCTCCCTATACATGCCATACTCAAAATATTGAGACTAATTATACCCAAAAGATCCAGTCGATAGTGTAAATGAGCCTCCGATGTCCCTCGATCCTCGAGCTATCTTCGCGATAATAAAAGGAAATGGAAAAAGAGAGAGGGTAAGCATAAATCTTAGTAAGCTTGCATGTAATTAATAAGCAATAAAAATATGCTTTTTCATACACATACATAACAAACTTAAATCATAATTTTTTTTCAACAATCATAGTAGTCATCTCCTATCTCATTCAAGTTACATAAGGTTCAATAGAACATCAAGATCGTAATGCCTTCATTCTCATCTTACCGCAGCCTTATTATTTCATAATCTCAATAACTACAAGCTTGGTGTACAAACCTGTACCCTTTCAACATGATTATACATCGTCATTTCTTTGACACATCCTCGGCTACTCACTGAACCACTTGGAATACTAAGGATACTCGGGATTATCATACACACAATAAGATGCCAACGCCATGTCCCAGACGTGGTACATGGGATCTCACATCGATGTCATATCCCGGATATGGTCTTATACGAATTCTCATTTCGACGCCATGTCCTAGACGTGGTCTTACATGAAATCTCATATCAACGACATATCCCATATATGGTCTTACATGATAACTCATACTGATGCCGATGCCATATCCCAGATATGGTCTTATACGGGATCTTATCAACCCAATGTCATAATATTTGTACCTTAAGTATTCCTAGGGTTCAACCGGCTTTTATCACCTTAAATCTTTATCGAAAAAAATCAATAATATTCATGAGACAATTATACAATTCATATAACATAAAATGCTAAATGCATAATAAAAATTTGTATCAACCACACACAAACTTACCTCGGTATACAAAAAGTGGGCGACTAGATTGAATTAGTCTACTAGCTTGGTCTTCCCCCGGTCTGGGTCCGGACTCCATTTTTCTTGATATATAATGACAAATTCACTTATTTAATCACTACATTAATCAATACGATCTATAATTCATACTTGGGAAAAATTACTATTTTGCCCCTAGACTTTCACATAATTATGATTTTGCCCTTAGGCTCATAAAATGATTTTAATCAAATTTCCTCCTTTAACAAGCCTAGCCGAACCTTTATTACTCTTATATCAACTCATAGTTTTCAATTATTTCACACATTTACAGCCTATTTTATAAACTACACAAAATGGTCCTTTTAGGTGTTTTCATGAAAATCCCTTTCACAAAAGTTATTTATTTAACAGTCAAGATTCATTTTCTTCCATAAATACCCAGAAAACATCACAAATCCTCTCATGTTAAATCTCTAGACTATCGACCATTTTGCAAAATAGTCCCCCCTTTAGTTAGCTTATGCTACAAAGATCCCAAAAGTACAAAAATTATCAAGAATGGCCATTAAAATCACTTAGTTGCAAGGATGAAGAGTTGCTGAAATTTCAAGCTTCCAAAACCCTTATTTTTGCTAATATTTTCAGTGGAGAGGAGGAAGATGAAAATGTGATATCTTTTTCTCTTTATTTTATTTTATTTCTAGTCAAATTTGTCACCAAAATCTCACCTAACCTTTGACAATTTCATTTCCTTGTCTCTATGGCTGGCCATGACTCCCTTAAAGGCCTATTTGCACATTAAGGACCTCTAATTTAAGGTTCTCTAGCTATATGACACTTCTAATTAATAGAACACAACTTTCGCCTTTTATGCGATCTAGTCCCTTTTCAAAATTAAGCATAAAATCGCTAAAATTATTTCACCAAAATTTTCATGTACTCATATAATCATGCTATAACACATAAAATAATATTAAAAATAATTTCTTTGGCCTCGGATTAGTAGTTTTGAAATGACTATTTTGACTAGCCCCAAAATCGGGCTGTTACACGGGTGCTGGTCCTGAACGTCCTATCGATGGCTGAGGTCTGGAATGTGTTGCAGATACTCCAAAACTTGTGTGATCAGTATCGTGTAGCTACGTTCCAACCCACAGCTCGTGTGGGAGGCCCATTTTCATAGCTTGTGTGAGCATTCTAATTTACAGCTCGTGTGAGCATTTTGATTCACAACTCATATGAGCATACATGTACAGGAATTGACGGATTACAGTTATATGATTTAGCACACTATGTGTGAGCTATCCCGACTATCCAAAGATATTCTAAATGGTTCAATGGGTATTATTTGGATAAGAAGCGGTAAGAGAACGGTATGTTTTATGACATGTACATATATGAACATCCTTGATATAATGATACATAAAAATTATATAGGTTGAAATGAGTTAAAAACTCATGAGATACATGTTGTGGCTAAATGGCTATTTATATTAATGTGCCTATGATTTATATCTTGTATGCTGATATGTTTGGTGTAAATGCTTAGGCTTTGGCCAAGTTATGGTTGGATTATACCACGTTAAACTTATAAGTTATGCATTGAAATGGTAAGTGCCTAAATGGAAATATGCTTGTGATCATGAAAGAGTGGTAAGGTTTAAATTATGTAATTTCTATTGAAATGGTTTATCATGTGGTTAATTCCAAAAAACCCATGTTTAAATGCACTAGCTTGTGGCTATGGTTGAATGATATACTTATTTCTTGTATGATATGTATATGAAAAGGTTTGGAAAGGTAATGAAATAGTAAGTTCATACTTGAAGTGCAAAATGATGAAAAAGGGAATGATGAGTTGAATTGATGTTGTTATTTAAGTTAAAGAAAGTAAATGCAATGGAAAGTAATGAAATGCAAATGCAAATGAAAATAAGAAAATTTGAAAAGAGTTTAAAGTTATTTAAAATCCTACTTTGCTAGGGATGATATGTATATGTGATGCTGTATATTTAGTCACTTTGTGAGTTGTTGAATATGATTTCATGAATCTTGTGGTATCAGTATAGGATTATTCTTAATATGTATAAATTTCATATTCGAAGTGGATTGATTTGACTAAAGTTTATATGAGTTTACTAAGCATTCATTGCTTACGTAGTTGCCTTTCCTTTACTTTTCAAATTATCGGAAGCTTGATCGAGTTGGAAGCTCATTGGAGATCTATCACACTATCCAGTGATTATATCGATAGATTTTGATGTCTTGGTTAAGGTTATAATGGAATGTATAGGTGAACTTATGGTTGATGATTAGTTGAATGTTAGTTGATGTGTTTGGTATGTATATTTCATTTTGGGTGATGTAGCCTTAGTACATTTGGTGCCTTGTTGATATGTGTTAATTTGATAATGTGTTAAAGTATGTTTGAATGACCAAAGTAATATATGATGAAATGACCTCAGCATGGTCAAGATATGGTATGCTTTGGAAAGGTTTTGAACTAGATATGACATGAATCTATTATAGTATGGTGTTTATCAATTATGTTATGTTTTGGCATGGAAACAAGTTAAGTGATAATTGGTTAAATATGCACATGTATAGGTATTTTGGATGTTGAAGTAGCCATATGTTTTGGCTTGTGTTTATGTCTTTTTGGGTGATGATATGAAAATAGTTTTGGTATGTAAATATTTGGTATTAAAGTGGTTGATATCTTGGTTCATGATGCTTGAATGATTAAAGATGGAATGGTAGTTTAAAATGCATATTATAAATGTCTTGTGATATGTTTGAATGTGGTGAGTTGGTACTTTTGTTATAAATGACATATATGGTTATTGGTACTAGTTTTTGAATGGCACATTTGGTACCTTTTTGTGTAAATTGGATAGGTAAATCAAATGATATGTTTTGGTATAATTTTAATTAAAAGTTAGTTGAACATTTTGGTCAATTTGAGTATATGGCTATTGTAACATCCCGAAATAGGGCCTAGTCAGATAGTGGTTTCGTGACCACAAATCTGACATCAAAATATTTATTTATGGTTATTATGAGGCCTAGAATATAAGTATATGCATGTGTTAAAGTTTCATGAAGAAATTCTTTGAGTAAGGTGTTCAATTGGAAATTAGGGACTAAATTGAATAAATTGCAAAACTTGAATTCTAGAAGAAATTTGTATGAAATTGCTTTGGGTTATGAATTAGAAGGTCTTGGAGATTAATTTTCTCAATTTCTAACTTTTTGGACAAAAATGGGCTTGCATGGATGAAATTTTAGAGAAAGGGCATGAGGGCATTTTGGTCATTTGGCTTTTTGATGAAATAAAATGGGAAAAATCAAGCCAAAATCAGCCATCTTCTTCCCCATATCTGTTGAAATTCTCTTGTCACCATAGCTAGGGTTTTCAAACATTTCAAGCTCAATAGTAAGTGCTCCCAAGCCCCGTTACGGTTTAGTCGGTTCTAGGACTACCGTAGAGGATGATAAAGTTCGCTATACATGCCATTATTTGAATGTTGATAGTGTGACATCTCTTAATTGTTTAAATTGTTTTGAATATAGTAAATGTCTTCCAATCAAGCACAAGATGAGTCCGAGGGAGCCGAGAGCCATGCTCCAGCTTCCGTACAACGAATTGTATCTAGTAGTAGTAGAAGGCTTATGTCTGAAGGCCGGGAAGAAGCCCGAGCTGCCTTCTTTGATATGATGGATGAATGGTTTGGGGATTATTTGAGAAATCACCCTAATATACCAAGACCTCCCCCGCCCCTTAACCAACCTGATGAAGATGTGCCACGAGGTTTAGCACCGGTGAGAATTGGTAAAGCCCCTGTTGATAAGCTTAGAAAGTATGAGGCTGAGGAATTTAGAGAGAAATTTAATGATGATGCTAAAAGAACTGAGTTCTGGCTCGAGAATACTACGCGGGTGCTAGATGATTTGTCGTGCACACCTGAGGAATGTTTGAAGTGTGCTATGTCCCTTTTAAAGGACACTGCATACCACTGGTGGAAGATCGTATCCTCGGTAGTGTAGAAAGAAAATATTACTTGGGATTTCTTCCAAGGAGAGTTTAGGAAGAAATAAATTAGCCAGCGGTTTTTGGATTCAAAGCGAAAGGAGTTCCTGGAACTCAAACAAGGGAATAAAACTGTAGCGGAATACGAGAGAGAGTTCATATGAATAAGTTAGTACGCAACTGAATGGGTCCAAACGGAATGGGAAATGTGTAAACGCTTCAAGGAAGGTCTGAATGAGGACATCAAGTTGTTGATTGGGATCTTAGAAATACAGAAATTTGCCGCATTGGCCGATCGAGCCAAGAAGGTCGAGGAACTTAATAATGAAAGAAAATAAGCTAAAAGAGAGGCTCGAGTTGCGAGCAAGAGGTTTAGCGGTAAAACACTCTCGTTCTCCACGAAGAAAGCCAGGAGCCAGCATGAACGCTCCACTTCATCAGTGGGATATTCAGGTAAAGCGAGAAGCTCTAAGTGACAAGGTCAAAAGTCTTCCTCCCCGATGGTGACTAGTGTGGGGAGTGTAGATGACCAAAAACCGAAGTGTATGATCTGCAAAAAAATTCATTTCAAAGAGTACTGAATGAAGAGTGGCGCATGTTTTAGGTGTGGTTCTTTTGACTACTTCCTCAAAGACTGCCCAGAGCGAGTTGAAAAAGAAGTGGTGTAACCCTGAAATCAAGTACTCCTATTCCTCGGGGTAGACCTTCGAGATACCCTGGGAGTGCTAGTGGCAGTCGAGTCATGACTAAAGACGCTGTAAAATCAGAGGTTCGAGCCTCAAAAAGAATGTATGCGATACGTGCTCGAGAGGAAGCCTCTGCTCCTGATGTTATTACGGGTACTTTCTCTCTTTTTAATATAAGTGTTGTTGCTTTAATTGACCCAGGGTCGACGCATTCATATATCTGCATGAGATTGGCGTCTAGTATGAACATACCTGTGGAACATGCGGAATTCATCATTAGAGTGTTGAACCCGCTAGGCAGATCAGTCCTAGTTGACAAAGTCTGTAAGAATTGTCCTTTGACGATTCAAGGTCATTGTTTCCCGGCTAACCTTATGTTGTTACCATTTGATGAATTTGATGTAATACTTGGTATGGATTGGTTAGCCCGGCATGATGTAATTGTAAATTGTGGTAGTATGTATATTAAATTGAAATGCCCAAATGGTGAGATTCTACGGGTCGAATCAAGAGAATCGGGTTCGTCGCTGGTTGTAATCACGAAAATGTCTGCCTAGAGATATATGAGGAAAGGATATGAAGCTTACCTTGCATTTGTGATGAACACTAAGGAAACTGAATTGAAGATTGAGTCAGTGCCGATAGTATGTGAGTATCCAAATGTGTTTCCAGAAGAATTACCCGGATTACCTCCTGAAAGGGAGATAGAGTTTAGTATTGAATTGATGCCAGGGAAAACTCTTATTTCTATTGCTCCTTACAGAATGACACCTACCGAGCTGAAGGAGTTGAAAGCACAGTTGCAAGAGTTGACGGATAAAGGATTCGCGAGGCCAGGTTTTTCACCTTGGAGTGCCCCCGTATTGTTTGTAAAGAAGAAAGATGGTTCAATGAGATTATGCATCAATTATCGGCAATTGAATAAGGTAACCATTAAGAATAAGTATCCTTTACCAAGGATAGATGACTTGTTTAACTAGTTGAGAGGAGCCACTGTGTTTTACAAAATAGACTTGAGGTTTGGCTATTATCAGCTACGAGTTAAAGACTCGGATATACCCAAGACAGCTTTTAGAACGAGGTATGGCCATTATGAATTTCTTGTCATGCTGTTTGGGCTGACGAATACACCGGCTATTTTTATGGACCTAATGAATAGGATCTTTCGGCCATATCTGGATAAGTTTGTCGTTGCGTTCATTGATGACATTTTGATCTACTCTAAGGATGAGACAGAGCATGCAAAGTACCTGAGAACTGTATTACAGACCTTGAGGGAAAAATAGTTGTATGCCAAGTTTAGCAAGAGTGAGTTTTGGCTCCAAGAAGTCGAATTTTTGGGTCATATTGTTTCGAGTGAAGGCATCTGAGTTGATCCAAGTAAGATTTTTGCAATTGTCGAATGGAATCCGCCTAAGAATGTAACTGAGGTTAGAAGCTTTTTGGGTTTAACCGGTTACTATCGAAGGTTTGTGAAAGGATTTTCCATGATAGTAACTCTAATAACGAGGTTGCTACAGAAAGATGTTAAATTCGAATGGACAGAGAAGTGTCAGCAAAGTTTTGAAAAGTTAAAGACATTGCTCACCGAAGCTCCTATTTTAGTACTACATGAATCGAGAAAAGAGTTTGTAGTCTTTAGTGATGCATCCTTAAACGGATTGGGTTGTGTGCTGATGCAAGATGGCAAGGTGATAGCCTATGCTTCACGACAATTGAAGCCTCATGAAAAGAATTATCCGGCCCACGATCTAGAACTTACTACTATTGTTTTTGCCTTAAAGATTTGGTGACATTATTTGTATGGTGAAACTTGCCTCATCTTCACGGACCATAAGAGTTTGAAATACTTGATGACTCAGAAAAAAATTAAATTTGAGACAAAGGAGATGGTTAGAATTAATTAAGGATTATGATCTGATTATCGACTATCACCCGGGAAAGGCGAATGTAGTCGTCGATGCAATGAGTAGAAAATCCCTTTCTGCTTTGAGAGCCATGGATACTCGTTTGACATTTCTTAATGATGGTTCAGTCTTGGCAGAGTTGGAGGCTAGGCTGACACTTCTGCAGGAAATTCATGATGCTCAGTGTAATGATGATGACTTGCAAGCAAAAAGGGCTCAATGTAAGTCTAGTGTTGAGTCAGATTTCCGAATTAGTCTTGATGGATGTTTGATGTTTAGAGATAGGGTTTGTGTACCCATGGACAATGAACTTATTCAAAAGATTTTGCAAGAAGGACATAGTAGTCGTTTGTCTATTCACCCAAGAAGTACTAAGATGTACAACGATTTGAAGAAAATGTATTGGTTGAACAGCATGAAAAGAGATATTTCTGAGTTTGTATTGAGATGCCTAATATGTCAGCAAGTTAAAGCTAAACATCAAGTGCCTTCAGGCTTGTTACAACCTGTGATGGTCCCCAAATGGAAGTGGGATAGAGTTACTATGGATTTTGTGACACGATTGCCAATAACTTCGAAAAAGAAAGATGCCATATGGGTTGTAGTGGATAAGTTGACGAAGTCGGCTCATTTTATTCCGGTAAGAACAGATTACTCTCTTGATAAGTTGGTTGACTTGTATGTTTCTGAGATAGTAAGATTACATGGAGTACCACTGTCGATTATTTTAGACAGAGACTCGAGGTTCACTTCGACATTCTGGAAAAATTTACAAGAAGTCTATGAAGTTAAGCTTTATCACAGCTTTTCACCCTCAGACTGATGGTCAATCTGAGCGGATGATTCAGATTCTCGAAGATATGTTGCGATGTTGCATCCTCGAATTTCAGGGTAACTAGGAAAAATACCTGCCTTTGGTAGAATTTGCCTGTAACAATAGTTTCCAAACAAGTTTGAAGATGGCACTTTATGAAGCCTTGTATGGTAGGAAGTGCCGAACTCCATTGTACTGGACAGAACTCAAGGAAAATTAGATTCACGGAGTTGATCTGATTAAAGAAACTGAAGAGAAAGTTAAAGTGATACGAGATTGTCTAACAGTGGCATCAGATAGGCAAAGGTCTTATGCAGATCTGAAAAGAAAGGAAATTGAGTTCCGAATTGGAGATAGGGTAATCTTTAAAGTATCTCCATAGAAAAAGGAATTAAGATTTGGTCAAAAAGGTAAACTGAGTCCAAGATTTATCGGACCGTACGAGATCACCGAAAGAATTGGACCGTTAGCTTATAGTTTGGTGTTGCCATCGGAACTGGAAAAGATTCACGATGTGTTCCATGTATCTATGTTAAGGCGATACCGGTCAGACCCCTTCCATGTGATATCACTGACTGAGATTGAAATTCGACCGGACATGACTTATGGAGAGGAACCGGTCAAGATTTTGGCTCGTGAAACTAAACATTTGAGGAACAAAAACTTGGCTTTAGTAAAATTTTTATGGCATTGACACGGTGTGGAAGAGGCTACTTGGGAGCTGGAAGAAACCATGAGAAGCCAATATCCGAATCTGTTTTCTGGTAAGACTTTCGAGGGTGAAAGCCCCTAAGAGGGGAGAAATGTAACATCGCGAAATAGGGCCTAGTCAGAATAGTGGTTTTGGGACCACAAATCTGACATCAAAATATTTATTTTATGGTTATTATGAGGCCTAGAATATGAGTATATGCATATGTTAAAGTTTCATGAAGAAACTTTTTTGAGTAAGGTGTTTAATTGGAAATTAGGGACTAAATTGAATAAATTGTAAAACTTGAATTTTAGAAGAAATTTGTATGAAATTGCTTTGGGTTATGAATTAGAAAGTCTTGAAGAGTAATTTGCCCAATTTCTAAATTTTTGGACAAAAATGGGCTTGCATGGATGAAATTTTAAAGAAAGGGCATGAGGGCATTTTGGTCATTTGGCTTTTTAATGAAATAAAATGGGAAAAATCAAGCCAAAATCAACCATCTTCTTCCCCATAGCTGCCGAAATTCTCTTGTCACCATAGCTAGGGTTTTCAAACATTTCAAGCTTAATAGTAAGTGCTCCCAAGCCCCGTTTTTAACCTTTTTTTTGTATTTTTGGAATCCCAGTAGCTTGTTCTCTTCATTTCTACCCATATTTCATGCTAAGGTTCATGTTTAAAAATTTATCCATGCATGAGTTGCTTGTATTTTGATGGATTATGGAGGAATATGAAAGTTGAATGTGTGTTAAACATCTTTTCCTAGGTGATTTTCATGAAAAACCCTTGTAGGGACCATTTTGTAAAAATTGTAAAATTTGTGGTAGAAATGAGAAAATAATAAGAAATGTGGGCTACCATAAGAGAGAAAGGTGTTTGGCTAGGCTTGGGTAAGATAGAAAGTGCATGTGTTTCATTATACAGGCCTAGGGACTAAACCGTAAAAATGTCAAAGGTTAGGGGCAAAACGATCATTTGGACCAGGGGTGAGAATTAGACTTGTAACGTATAATGTGGGGTATTAATGATATAATTTTGTTGTTATAGACCCTAAGGAACAAATTTTGGAGGTCGATCGAGGTAAACACAAGGTTTCAGAATAACCGAAACACAGCTCCAAAACAAATACCAGGTAAGTTTGGATAACACAAGTAAACTTGTAGTATGCATAATTGTATGATTTATTAACGTATGATAACTACACATCTTGATAGTATGAATATTCATGAAATACATTCTTAATAAAGGATTGCGGTTAAAAGTCTCGGTTGAGGTTAAAAAAGGGAATTAGATGGGTAACCCGTAATTACAGGTGATTTGAGGTCCTGCATGTGTTGCAGTAAGGATTTAGCCTAGACGGGTAATCCGTTGATCTCAATTATATTAAGGATCTAGCCCGGATGAGTGTTCCTTTGAAGGATCAAGCCTCCCGAAGAATATGTGTGCATTATGGATTTAGCCCGGATGGGTAATCCGATTAGGGTCTGAATTTAGCTTGGACTGGTTGTTCAGATCCGAGCTCATTAAGAGTGTTTGTCGTAATAAGGGATTTATCCTGGACTAGTAATCTCGACATCACCTTATGGGTTCATAAAATGGGGGATTTAGCCTGGACTGGTAATCTCACCATAAGAAGTGAGGTTCGCGGGAGTGCATATATGGAATGATCATTCGTATGAATTGACGGTTAATGGGTATTCCATCGAGATTTCCTAGAAACTCAACGAGATTAACATGAGATGTTTGTGTAAATGAGATGTTGAATGATGAGCTCATCTAGTTAAATTATATGATACTTGATTATGTTACTAACTTATTGATTGAGTGCATGTAATAGGGAACCATTTCATAATTGTTGGTTTCCTTATTTATCATGGATGCATGTTAAATGTTTGGTAAGTCTACTTTCCTGTTATTCGAACTTACTAAGCATGTAAATGCTCACCCCTTACTTTTCCCTGTTTTTCAGAGCTTAAGGACTCGTAAAGATTGGAAGACGATAGGAGAGTTAGCACACTATCAACAAGCGCAGCTTTGGTATATAGACATTTCTATTTTGTTCAATGGCATGTATAGGGTTTTGAGTATTTTGTTATATGTGTCATTTTCTTTGCCAAATGAAGGCATGTAAAAATATGTTTATTTCTTTGTATATGGCCATGGAAATTGGCTTAATTGAGGTAGGCTATAACCTACAAATCTATGCATGATTTTATTTACATGTGAAGGGTTGTTACCAATTGGCAATGAGTCGCATGAACGAGCCAATTTTGGACAAATTAAAGTGACATGGAAACCCATAAACACTAGATGGGAAATAACCTTTCATGTATGAAACCAATAATATGAGGTTCCCATACAATAAGATTTATCAAATATTTACAAATGCGTAGTCATGTTTGGTTTCAAAAATTGATAACCATTAAGTATAGATGGTAGAAAGGGTGACCAAAGGCTTGGAAAATAGCCTATTGGGGTCCACATGCTCCTTCCCATGGGTGTGGGCTATGGCCGTGTGTCCCCTGCACTTAAAATTCTAAATAAATAGTGCACACGGGTAGGCCGTACGGGCGTGTGTACTTTCCGTGTCTAAAAGACAGCGTTGTCCATGGACAGGCAGCATGGGCGTGTGCTATGACCGTGTTGATAAGTTAGTGTTGCCTACGGCCGAAGGGCATGGGCGTGTCCCAAGTCACACGGGCGTGTGTGACCACACGACCCATCTATACGGGCGTGTGACACTTTAAGATAAGAAAAAAAAAATTCTAAGGAGCCCAAGGTTTTTCAAATGTGCACGAATTAGTCCCGCACTGCCTCTAAGTATGTTATAAGCCTCAAAGGCTTGTGTCAGGGATAAGATATTCATGGTTAAAAGGTTTTAAATTTGAGGAAATTTGTGATCCTAAATAGTGTGATACAAATGTAAAGTCCCGGTAACGCCTCGAACCCTATCCTTGTGTCGGATATGGGTGAGGGGTGTTACAGTTATACCTGTTTAATTATTGTGATTGAGGTGCCTTTTGGGCATATTGGTTTTATGCAAATGTACCATATTTGTATTTCTTGTTATGGCATGGTTTTCTGCACTTTGGAGTGCTTGTTTATATGTAGAAACTTGGTTGTAGGTGGATGCATGTTTGGGTGAGAAAAATGGCTTGGAAGTGGCCTATTTTTCATCCACACGGACAGAGACATTGGCACGTGTCTCAGCCATGTGTGACATAGTTAGGCGACACGACTGTGTGTCCCTTGTGGCTTTAAAAGGGATTCAAATCAGGCTGTTACACGACCTAGCACACAACCTGGCACACGGGCGTGTGAGGTCATTTCGAAAGGTAGACAGCTTGGTACACGGGCATGTGGCTTGGCTGTGTGACCCATGTCTGTGTGTTACACCGGCACATTTGACCCCTATAGTTTTGAAAATTTTCATTGTTTTCTGAAAAATTCTATATGTTTCTGATTTAGTCTAGACTTGTTTCTAATGTGGTTTTAGAGCTTTGAGGGCCTGTATAAGGGATAATATGCATGTTATGGATTGGTTTTGATATGATTAATGATATGAATTGAAATTGTAACAGCCTGATTTTGGGCCTAGTCAGAATAGTGGTTTTAGAACCACTATTCCGAGGCCGAAGAAATTATTTTTAATATTATTTTTTGTGTCATAGCATGATTATATAAGTAATGAAAATTTTGGTGAATTAATTTTAGCAATTGTGAGCTTAATTGAGAAAAAAGACTAAATCGCATAAAGGGCAAAAGTTTTGTTTTGCAAGCTAAATGTGTTAAATAGCTAGAGAACCATAAATAGGGGTCTTTAAAGAGCAAATAGACCTTTAGGTAAAGACTTGGACGGCCATAGAGATAAAGAAATTGAAAAGTCAAAATTGGTGGGTATTAGGTGACTTATTTGGTATTAAAATTAAACAAAAAGGAAAAAGTTTTCATCTTTACATCTTTCTTCTTCATCCATCGAAAATACAAGTAAACAGGGGGTTTTGAAAGCTCAAAAATATCAGCCACTCTTCACCTTTGCAAGTAAGTGATTTTGATGGCCTTTCTTGATAATTTTTGTACTTTTAAGACCCTTGTAGCATAATCTAGCTAATGAGGGGACGATTTTACAAAATGGTTGAAAGTATAGGGTTTTTCCATGAGATTATTCATGTGGTTTTCTGAATTTTTATGGAAGAAAATGAGTCTTGGTTGTGTAATAAACAACTTTTGTGAAAGAAGTTTGCATGAAAACACCTAAAAAGGGTTATTTTGTAAAGTTGTAAAATAAGTTGTAAATGTGTGAAATAATTGAAAATGTGAGTTGCTATAGTTATAAAAAGTATTCAGCTAGGCTTTGGTAAAGGAGGAAATTCGATAAAAATCTATTTACAAGCCTGAGGGCAAAATCGTAATTTTTGTAAAGTCTAAGGGCAAAACGATCATTTTGCCAAATTATGAATTATAGAATGTTTTAATTAATGTAATGATTAAATGAGTTAATTTCATCATGTTAGATCAATAAAATCGAGATTTGGGCTTAAATCGGAAAGTACAAGGTTATTGACTAAAATGGAGTAATTAGCCGAAATGGCATTCGAGGTAAGTTCGTGTGACTAAATAAACATGTTATCCATGTTATTATTAATATACTTGAAATCTATTTTTCTATGATTGTATTGAATTATATGTTGATGGAATATGATATTCCATTTAAACAAGTAAGTTGTACGTAAATAATGCAAAATTCAATGTTATCATGTATTATACGATTAGTATAGTATGAATTGTTGATTTGCATTGCGAATGAGAGCTAGTGTAAGACATATCTGGGACATGCATCGGCCTTGAGATATACAAGCTAGTATAAGACCTGTCTGGGACATGGCGTCAGCTTATTGTGTGTCAGTGTAAGACTTGTCTGGGACATGGCATCGACATCGATAGATGAGAGCCAGTGTAAGACCTGTCTCAGACATGGCATCAGCCTCGATATATGAAAGTCAATGTAAGACCTGTCTAGGACATGGCATCGACTTTGATGTGCTAGCCAGAGTAAGACTATGTCTGGGACATGGCGTCGGCATCTTATCTTATGTTTGGGGCTATTGAATATCCTGTAGTATTCCAAATGGTTCAACGGGAGATTTACGGTTTATATCGAAATGAGAGAACTTATGACCATGTGGTGAGTGGTACAGGTACTTACCTGAAATTGATGAGACGTGAATTCAATTCATGTTGTATGATTAGTAAGGAATGAATATGAGCATGTTGAGTAACATAGGTATGTATGCCAAGCTCATGAGAAATGATTTCGGTTTATGATGCACATTGGGTGAAGATGTAAATAGGTAATTCATGCCTATGAGAATGATTTTGTGATGGCCTTGTGATTATAGGTCTATACTTATGATGTATAAATATGTATCTTTACCAATGTGGTGAAAATGAATTAATAAGGTGTGATAAACTTAGTATCATTAATTTACACTAAAACAGTTTTGGACAACAACAGTAGTCCAAATTTAAAAATCCACCAAAAATTATGGAAATTTAGTTAGAGCCTGAATAAAATATGAAATTAAATCTTAATGAGTCTAGTTTCACATAGGAGAAATGGTGTAAGAAAAGGAGTTTTATACTATAAACTATTTAAATTTTTGTGAGACAGAGTCGGAATGATTTCTAAATCCCTTGTTATGTTTTGAGAAAACCATTGAAAATTGTAAAAAAAATAATTATGGGTTATAATTTATATTCTTAAAATCCTTGATGATTCTATTTTCAAGAGAAATAGACGGGAACATCATCCCAGTCTTGTATTATGAGACAATTAATTTTTAGTAAAGAGGGGTCGGAACTATCAGTCAGTAAGAAAGGGGTAACTTTAAAGATTAAAATGTATTGATTGAATAGACCAAAAATTCTGAAAATGTTATGGTAAGAAGTTATTTGAGTCTAGTTCCAGTGAAAATTTGTGGATCTTAATTTGGAGTTCTGTAGCTCCTGATATAAATAATTTAGTGACTGTGACTTGAGAAAACAGCTTGACCTGAACATAGGTAAATAGGCAATTATGAGAGTATTACCTTGAGATCATGTTGTAAAAATTGGTGGAAGCATATTGATAAATTGCTTATTATTTTTATATGGAATTACTAAGCGTGAAGCTTACTCCCTCCTTTCCATTTATCTTAGCTTTGTCAAGTTAGCTCGGGGTTGGAGATCGTCGGAGGTAGCATCACACTATCAAGTCACTACCTTTGGGATAATGAAGCACATGTTAGAAATTTTCAAGTTAGTGGCATGTATAAGGATCTAGTTTTGTGACATGTGTTATCATGATTTTAGCTAAATGTATTGGCTTATATTAAGTTATATGTATTTGGCCAGTAGATGTAGCTCATATTGATTACGGTTGTAACTCTAGCTATTCATGTTATGTCCAATGTTTATGATGTGATTATGTTTGGTTGCCATGCATAGTTGGTAATATGACATGTGTGTTGGATGTATGCTCTATGACCATTTGAGGTTATCATAGTTATGTAGTAATTGTATGTTATAAAAACAACATGACGATTGTTAAATATGAGTGCCCGAGGGGTAAGTTGGCAACTTAGCATAATGGTAAAAGTGGACACCAAAATGATGGGTCTTACGAACGTGAGTTAATAAATCTAGACTTGGTATTTTATGAGTAGGTGCATTATATGTAAGAGGACATGTCAATGTTATGAATGTGTCTTACTAAGGGGTGTTTAATCACTAAAATGATGCCATGATTTGTGATTTTGATGTGTATAAGGCTGTAAGGGATTACGGGTAACATGAAGGCTTGGAAAATAGCCTAAGTGTTGGCCATACGGGCTGAGACACAGCCGTGTGTCTCAACCGTGTGAGGGACACGGCTTGGAGACACTGGCATGTGGCTTGGCCGTGTGGTTTAATTTACATGCTGACATCATAAATAAAGAGTTAAACGACCTGAGGACACGGGCATGTCTATATGCCCACACGGGTGTGTGACCCTGTTTCATGGGAAAATTTTCTAAGTTTTCCTAGAACTTCTCAAAGTTCTTGGTTTAGTCCCGAATCAATCCTTATGTATGTTTTGGGCTTCGTAAACTCAAATAAGGGACGACATGCATGTGTTTGAAAATTTTTAAATTAAAAGAAATTTTATGGCTTGATTTTTGCATGTATGTGTATGTTTAAGTCTGATAATGCGTCGTACCTTGTCCTATCATAGGATACAGGTAAGGGGTGTTACAGAAATGTTTATAATTGTTGTTTGTTTTGAAATCAAAACTCTAGTAATGCTCTATAACCCTATTCTGATGATGGATACGGGTTAGAGGTGTTACAAGCATAACAGTAAAAGAGCTTCGGCCAAAATTAGGCAAAAAATAGGGATCTAGAGAAGAAATTCGAGCTTGAAATGTAGATATCTAACATTATTGAACCCCGTTACATATGACATATTTGAGATCGCAAGGGACATCGAGCTCAAGATGATTATCGAATCCCATTGCTTTAGTGGGAATGTTGTACTAGAGTTATATGCCCACTTTGTTGATGTCGATGAATGCGGCCTGAGCTTGAGAACATTTTTGCCAAATTCCACCTCACATTAAGAAGGAAAAAGTTTGACCACACGATTGTGGGGTGGATTCACATCATTGTTGCAAAGCTCCTACTAGGACACCCAAGAATCATCATCAATGGCAAGACATTCATCAATTTCACCGCTCAATTTCAACTTTTGTGAATATTCGAGCTTATTTGATCACAGGGCCTATGAGACACCCGTACGACATTCTATGAGTGCCTTTGACTTCAACTTTGACATGCCAATGCTAAACCCCAGTAACACTTACATGAGTACAACATCAAGTTATTTTGGTGGGCCCAATAGAAGTGATTTTGGGGTTGATGTTTGATTTACAAGAACAAATTATCTACTCTCGACAACCTCAACCGACGAGGGGACATCTAACCTTGTACATGCAATTGAGATTGATAACGAAGAGGGTTCTAAAATTGATAATGACCCAATATAGGAGTTCAGGACGGATGGTTTAGAAATTGCAGTAATTTCAAAATTAGAGCCCATTCCTATTGAACCATAAGATGGTGGTTCTGACGATGTAGCTTCGAGCATTGCTCGATGGGATGTGTAATACCCCTTACCCGGCCCGGACGCCGAACTTGAGTCATAAGATGTCACATCAAAAATCAAAACTCACATACATGCACACATAGCTTTAATCAAGAACAACAACTACCATGTTTAAACATTTATAGAAGTGTTCATGTTTAATTTACATTATACGACATTAGAACCGATTTAAATCATAATTGGGGTCCATTTATTAAAATTCCAAAGAAATCAATGTAGGTATCAATACAAGATAGCAGGTATCGGTATTTAGTAAATTAGGTATCGATATTAATGTGAAAATTGATACCATTTTAACATTCTATCAATTTTGATTCAAAAGGTTTTATCGATACTTAGATATGTGTATCGGTATTTCTATCACGAGTATCAATATTAGTGATTGGGTATTGATACAAAATTGGGTTACTGTCAATTTGGAAAAATGTTACATTACCGTGGTATTGATACTTTGGTCTTGAGTATCGATACTTGTGCTTAGGATGTCAAAAACACAACAAAAAATATTCATGCTCAAACATTAATTCTTTCCAACATGCATTATCAACCACATTTCAAACATCAAATTGTCCATAAATAAAGTCCAAAGCAACACCAATACTCTATCAGTCCAAAACAATAATAGAATCAATTAAATAATTATAATAATCAACCAAAATCCTAACCCACATTACCTTTATTAAAAATACTCAAAGATATAAAACTACCTACTCAAAAGTTTTATTGCCTTGCTAGGATCACTACCTTGGTTGCTCCATTCACACCAAAAATGTTACTTATCTGCAAGGATTTAGTGAGAAGTGTGTGAGATTAAACAAGCTTAGTGAATATTTCAGAAATTGCTACAACGTATGCACATCAACATAGGTTAATCAAGAGCATTCTCAAGCATATTCGTGTTAGAGTATGCCCAAAGGCCAATCATGAGATGATTGTAATCACATACTTGTTTTAACTTTTTATTAATTTAAGGCATTGTCATTATTATTTCAGTTTCTTTTTCTTTGCATATAAATAAACTGAACTGAAATAACTTCCTAAGAAAATATGATTATTCTTAAAAAGGTCCTTAGTTAAGTATTATTGTGGGCTTGGACAACAATAATGTATTGAGACTAATGTGTAGTTGATTGATGACAAAGAATTATCATTGACATAGGGATGTCAAATTCAATACATGAGTATTTGTTAAAGAACAACGTATTGGTCAGACCCGCTATGAGTATGTTTCTTGGATTATTGCATACTATTCACAATATTACTCATAGTGATAACTATGTATATGATCTTCAAACTTGCGATCATCATTGTCCCAACATTGTGAGTTGTATGTTTTGATACAGTCAAAATGTCTACCGTAACAAGTTGTACTATAAAGACAGCTGTTGGATGTACCACAATCCATGTAATGAGATATGGTTGATCAAGATAGGATTTATCCCTCCTATATAATGGGTGCAATATCTTAGGCCTCTTGATGCAGTGAGATTAGAAATGTATGACCATATTCGAATAAGTTGATATGAGATATCATACTTATTTGTTATTATAGTCTACTCAGAAAATCAATAAATATGAGATTGGACTATACAAGTATGACTATTCCATGACTTGTGTCCAATCTAGATATTAAGGATAAAATGATATAATACATCAAAAGATTATCACAAAAAGGTTATGTCGAATCAGAACTTCTTCTTACTTGGGTGGCAATGATGCATTGCTAGATGCTACTCATTACTTATAATCTTAGAAATGTTCTAGTATTACTATCAATGCTACAAGAGCCTACAGGGTCACACTCTATACTTGAAACGAACAAAATCAAAATACATTTGGTATTGTATTTAATTGTCAGATGAATTAAATTGATTGTTGAATTAATTTAATTTGATATTAAATGTTTAACACATTATATGTACAAATTTGTTGTAAACAAATATAGAACATAAATTAATTAATATATGAATTTGATTCATAAAAAATATTAATTGTATATATTTTACCAAATTTATTAATATAAAAAGTTATATTAATTAATTTCAGTCAAAATATAAAATATATGGTAATTAATATTCTTCTGAAAAAAATATAATTAATATATGAATTTGATTCATACAAAATATTAATTGTATATATTTTATTGAATTTATTAATATAAATAGTTATATTAATTAATTTCAGTCAAAATAATAAAACACATGGAAATTAATATTCTTTTGGAAAGAATATAATTAATATATGAATTTGAATAATACAAAATATTAATTGTATGTATTGTACCAAATTTATTAATATAAATAGTTATATTAATTAATTTAGGTCAAAATATAAAAGACATAGAAATTAATATTCTTTTGGAAAAATATAATTAATATATGAATTTAATTTATACAAAATATTAATTATCTATATTTTATCAAATTTATTAATATAAAAGTTCTATTAATCAATTACGGTCAAAGTATAAAAGACATGTAAATTAATATTCTTTTGGAAAGAATATAATTCCTTTTTCTAACTTTCCATTTGCCTTCTCTATTAATAAGAGAATAATCATAGTTTTCCTTTTTTTAATATGTGATATCAAAGAGGATAAAGGAATAATAATCCGTTACACCATGCTTGGTTGGGGTGAATGAAATAAGGTTGCAATGGAATAGAGTTGTAATCAATAATTCAATTGTTTAGTTCAATGGAATGGAATAGAGTTGTAATAGTGTTATTGTGTTTAGTTGAATGGAATAGATGTTGTAATAGCATAAGAAAAGAGGCTTAAATGTCTATAATACCCTTAGTAGAATTTTTTTAGGTAGATGATTATGGTTATTGTTATTAAATTTTAATAGGATTGTTATTAAATATAATTCAATAAAAATAAAAATAAATAATTTAATCATATTTTAACATAATTATTTTAATATCAATAAAAAACCTTTATTATCAAATATTTATAATAAATATAAATTATTTAATAAAATATACTAGACGTGAAGAAAATTTTACTAAGGTAAATTTTCTCTATGTTATTTACCTTATGTCAAATATAATGTAAATCATATGTTATGTTATTTAAAATAGTTTTAGATAAGTTCAAAAAAATATATTTAAATTTCCATTGAAAATAATTTTAAATAAATTTTATTGAAATCTTCTTTCCAGTTTCTGATGACTCCACTTCCAGCAATTGTGACCACCATTGTTTGTGGCCATAATCTTACCCAAAAAATTTTCCAAATTCATCTCTTGCAACTTTTCAATCTCAATAATTCATTTTTCAATTCATTTTCTCTAAAAGTCACCATAAAAGCATAAATCTACGAAAGAAATTGAAAAAATCCAATTAAATCCATGTTGGTTGCCACTCCAAATGCTCCAATTTGTATATATGTTCTTCCTCCTCGTCTCCTCTTTCACTTTTGTAATTTTTGAGCATCCAAAACTTTTTTTACATGCATAACCAAAATCTTGAGAGAGAGAAATTATGGATTACTTTTTATTTGGTATTTTGATTTACATGAAATTTTTTGGTTTGTCATATTTTTCAATTATGGAATATTTTTGGTTTGGTATTTTGTTAAAATTTGAGTTTTGTGAACGATGGTATCGTGGGTATTTCTGGAATAATTTTTTTGAGGCTATTGCTTGTGGTATTGAATAGGCTATTCTTAGGGGTGAGCTCTAATTGACTATTGCAAATTTATTCATGGTTTGGTTGTAATAGGCTATTCGGTTGAATGATATTCAAGTGAACTAAACACATAAGTTGTATAACTCACTGAACCAGCCCAAAATTTATTAGCTATTCATGTCAACCAAACATGTTGTTAATGTGTTAAGGTTACCAACTTAATAAAATAAAGTTCTAGCAATCGTTTTTATTATCCTCTCTGAAAAATTCAAGAAAAAGTGGCTGTTCATTTTTGATGGGGTGGACTACGTAGAGGTCGAGACGTTTTCGTTGTGGCTTGGAATCGACATCGAATCGGCAGCATCCTTTCAACATTCTCAGTAAAAAAGGTATATTTTCAACCCTATTTCAACCTGATTCATTCCTCGTACATGGATCCTTAGCTGTGGATCGTCAGAATAATTTTTCCATTGCACCACAGGGTGTACTGGCTGTCCCAACAATTGTATCAGAGCCACTTGTACAATATGTATTCGAGATTAAATATATTGGTTGATGCGATTGTATGAGATACATGTTGTATACTATGTTTGATATGGACTGTGTTTGGAAATGCATGGTTCTAGCCCAATAGCCCATTTAATTTATTATTTGTAAATGTTGTAATTTTATAAATAAGACCTGCATGTCGTGGCTATATTTCTCTTGTTTTTCTCTTCTCATCTTACTCCTTCATATATAAAATGAGTTTCTATAATTGTAAATTGTACGAGTTGATATGAACTAGAGAAAAAGAAGTCTGGGCTACCTAAAGTGGAAAAGAAGCTTGAGAAGATTCATAAACCTTTAGGATTCCTTACGGTTTTACCATTGGCTTAGGAGGAATCACCTTAGTTTTATGGGCTATAACTATTGTATTTATTTACTACTTTATATTTTTCTTGTATATGATACAATTGATTATATGTTAGCATGCATGTTATAGGATATTGATAAGATCAATTAAAGGATTAAATGGGCACATGATGACCATTAATGGTGAGATTAATTTAATTTAAAAGCCCTTCAATAAAATATTAAGTTAAGATTGCCTTTCAATATTTACCCTCATTAAAGCCTAGATCGATACAATGTGGGTTCTGCTAAAGCAAAATGTATCTATCTTGGTCAAACACGAAGAAGAAGCAAGTGATATTCATCGGTTATGATATTGGTTAATGCCTTAACTAGGTTCCTCTAATAGGACTAGATACCTAGAGGCAAGAGATTTGGATAAATCATGAGATGATTGGAACAAAATAGAGGAGTAACATGTGATGTAATTAGGAAGTGTTGCATACCTAAATAATCATAATCTTGAGAGTAAAGCCAAAGTTGACTTAAGAAGCTGTGAAATATGGATCCGTACCTGTAACACCTCGAACCCGTATCCATCGCCGGACTAGGGTTAAAGGTGTTACCGAACGAATCGAAACATTTTACGAACAATTCATAAACTTCATTCAAAATTGTAGTCATACATTACAATAGAGTCCCTTATATAGGTCATCGAGACCTTAAACATGCATTAGAAAGGGTTCGGGACTAAATCAAGCTCATACAAAATCTTTCGATAACTTAAACATTTTTCAAAGTTGTACAAGTCACACGCCCGTGTCTCTAGACCGTGTCAAAATAGGGCATACATACTGACTTGTCCACACGGCCACAAGACACGCCTGTGTGCTAGGCCGTATGAAAATTAGGGAGGCTACTGACTCGGATCACAAGACCAGTCACACGCTCATGTGTCTAGCCCGTGGTCGAAACTGACTTGGCCACACAGACTAGCACACGCCCGTGTGTGCGACCATGTGGTCTGCCCAGGCTCATTTCGAAATGGCCCTCGAGCAACACGGCTGAGACATATGCCCATGTCTTTGGCCGTGTGGGCAAAAATAGGCCATTTACAAGGCCAAATTGTCACCCATTACCTCCCTACAAGCAACAAATAAGCTTCAAATGCATACCAAATGTTCAACCATTTCACAACCAATACATAGACCAATTAAGCCATAACATTATCAACCAATTTCATGCTTAATAGCCATACTGAATTATGCCAAAACATAAGACAAAATCATATATAAACATTTGTTTCATAACATCATTTTACTTCATTCAATCACATGTTATAAACTTACAAATTTCTCAAATATACACATACCAAAACTTACCAAAATTGACCATTTCATTTGGTCATTCATAGACACATCACATAAGCATATTTTGCATCATATATCATATACCAAAATCAAACTATAAGTTCAACCGTAATTAAGCCATATCACATGGCTAATTATACACTTCACAAAACATATTCAACTACCTCTAGCCTATACATGACATACTCCAATATTTACACTTTCAAAATGTACCAAAATAAATTTTGATAGTGTGGTGATGATCCTCGATAATCCCCAAGCTGTCAATAGCTTTGATATCTATAAAATAATACAAACACACACAAAGTAAGCTTTTGAAAGTTTAGCAAGCCATATAAAAATAAACTAAACAATATAAACATATAAGCCTCATAATATATATACTCCCTAGCCAAATGCTATCAAAAACCATATAGCTCAAATACATTTCACATAATCCCCATTCATTTGCACATGTAGCATATTTTCTGATACTTTTGTCACATATAATCACTTGATCACAAAGATGCATATACTCACCTTTCAACATCAAATATGATACACAATTTCAAACGTACTTGAATCGAATACACATTTCATATAATCATTCGTTTTCTCAGAATGCCCGTTGAACCATTCGAAATCATAAAGATATGTGGATAGCTCGAAAAGCTCATACAATGCCAACGTCCCAGACGTGGTCTTACATGTAATCAAATATCGATGCCACTATCCCAGACAGGGTCTTACACGAAATCAAATACGATGCTGATGTCCCAGACATGGTCTTACACGTAAATCATAAGTCGATGCCAACGTCCCAGACGTGGTCTTACATGAGAACACATATATTGGATCCTATGTCATGACATATGTATCCTAACTATTCCTAGGGTTCGTACGGGGCTTTTCTTATTTCGAAACTTTGTCAATACTTTCTCGGATATCTTATATTCAAGGAATAAAGCCATTCTCTATTGTTCAATAGCATATAAGCATAAAGAAACCATTTCAAATACATTTATTTGTATATAGACTTACCTCGTATGGATTCGGATAGACGGAATCGACTACTCTACGACTTTTGACTTTCCCCGATCTAATTTTGTTTTCTTTAGTTCTTGATCTATATAAATTCAAATTTAACTCTTTTATTCACCAAATCATTCAAATCAATCCAAAAACACATATTTAGGGCATTTTACAAATTAGCCCTCACATTTTCACATTTTGACATTTTAGTCCCTAATTCACAAAATCACAAAATACTCAAAATTTCCTTAGACACATGCTTGGCCGAATATCAAGCCCACATATTTCATTTATTTCATATTTTAGTCCTTCAAAAATCTCATTTTTACAATTTAGCCCAAATCACTCAAATTCATCAAAAATTCAAAGACAAAACATGTTAACCTAACATCTTTCAATTCCTCTCAACTAACTTTACAAAACTCATAATTTCATCAAGGGCTCAACTCAAAAGCATAAAAAAAATTAGAAATTAAGACATGGGCTTGATAATATACAAAGCAACAATCGCAAAAACGTAGAGATTATTGAAAACGGATCAAAACACATACCTCGATCAACATCAAAGTGTCGAAACCCTAAGAGTTCTTTTCTTTCTTTTTTCATTGATGAATTCGGCTAGATGAACATAAAAATGGCCTAAGTTTTATGTTTTGTTTAGTAAATCATATATTAATTCATCAATTACCATTTTACCCTTGCATTATAAAATTTAAAACATTAATATCATGGCCATAATTGTCCACTCAAACTTTCAGTGGTCAAATGACCACATAAGGACCTCACAATGAAAGAGACGTAGCAATTAGGCACTTTAACAAATAGAATACAAATTTTACATTTTACGCGATTAGGTCCTTTTATCAAATGAAGCACACAAACAATTAAATTTTCATACGAAACTTTCACACATGTCAATTCACATATTATAATCATAGAAAATAATATTAAAATATTTTTCTAACTCGGATTTGTGGTCTTAAAACCACTATTTTGACTAGGGTCTAAACCGACAATTCTCCCCCTTAGGGATTTTCGTCCTCGAAAATCTTACCATTGAACAGATTCAGATATTGTTGTCTTATAATATCTTCGAGCTCCCACGTAGCCTTTTCAATACTGTGCCAATGCCACATCCCTTTTATTAACGAAATTTTCTTATTTCGCAATTCTTTAACCTTACGAGCTAGGATATGAATTAGTTCTTCGTCGTAGGTCGTATCAGACTGAATCTCAATCTCAGACGGAGGAATTACATGCGAAGGATCGGAACTGTATCGTCAAAGCATTGATACGTGAAATACATTGTGAACCGTTTCTAACTCAGATGGCAACAACAAATGATAAGCAACTGGCCCGATACGCTCAATAATCTTATACGACCCGGTGAACCTCAGACTCAGTTTGCCTTTTCTGCCAAATCGAAGTGCTTTCTTCCACGGTGAGACTTCCAAACACACTTTGTCTCGAATCTCAAATTCAATTTCGTTTCAAATCTGCATGTGATTTCTAACGATCGAAAGTTGCTTTCAGATTATCTCGGATCACTTTTACTTGCTGTTCAGTCTCTTTTATCAAGTCAATCCCATGAATCTTATTCTCGCTAAGCTCAGTCCAATACAAAGGTGTACGACATTTTCTACCATATAAGGATGCTCGATTGAAAACTGTTATTATAAGCAAATTCAATCAAAGGAAAATACTATTCCCACGAACTTTCAAACTCAAGAATGCAACATCTCAACATATTCTCGAGAATTTGAATAATCCACTTGGATTGACCATCTGTTTGTGGGTGAAAAGAAGTACTAAAGTGCAATTTCGTACCCAAAGCATCTTGTAATTTCTTCGAAAATTACGATGTGAATCTCGGATCTCTGTCTGACATAATAGATAATGGCACACCATGCAATCTTACAATATCAGAAATGTATAACTCAGCAAATCAAGTGAGTAATCGGATCGTACCAGACTAAAATGGGTTGATTTCGTCAATCGATCAACTATAACCCAAATTGCATCTTTCTTTCTTAGAGATAGGGGCAAACCTGAAACAAAGTACATTGTCACTCTATCCTATTTCCATTACGGAATTATAATCGGCTGTAACAAACCATAGGGCACTTGATGTTCAGCTTTAACTTGTTGACAGATTAAGCATTTCGCAACAAATTTAGAGATATCACGCTTCATACCAAGCCACCAATAAAGCTATTTCAGATCATTATACATTTTCGTACTACCCGGATGAACAGATAAACAACTATTGTGAGCTTCATTCAAAATCATCTAAATCAATTCTAGATTTCTCAGAACACAAATTCGATCTCAGAATATCAGACAATTATCTTTATCAACTCTGAATTCTGAACCAGAATCTAGATCACACTAAGCTTGTTTTGTTATAATCTCATTATCAACTTTTTAAGCATCAATAATCTGTTGTAAGAACAACGGTCTTACTTTCAATTCAGCTAAGACCGAACCATCATCGGACAAAACCAAATGAGTATTCATCGCATGCAATACAAATAGTGATTTTTGACTCAAAGCATCAGCAACAACATTTGCTTTTCCCTGATGATAATCAATCACAAGATCATAGTCTTTTAGCAATTCTAACCACTTTCTTTGTCACAGATTCAGATCTTTCTAAGTCATCAGATATTTCAAACTATTATGATCATAATATACATGACATTTCTCACCAAACAGATAGTGGCGCCAAATTTTGAAAGCAAACACAATCACAGCTAATTCCGGATTGTGCGTCAGATAGTTTTTTCGTGCGACTTTAACTGTCTCGAAGCATAAGCAATGACTTTGCCTTCCTGCATCAAAACACATCCCAGACAGTTCAACGAAGCATCACTATAGATCACAAATTCTTTACCCGATTCAAGTTGTACTAACACTGGAGCTTCAGTCAATAGGGCTTCCAATTGATCAAAGCTTTTTTGACACTTTTCGGACCATTCAAAATTCATATCTTTCTAAAGCATTTCATTAACGGAGTTGCAATCATAGAAAAGCCTTTTACAAACCGTCTATAATAACTGGCCAAGTCCCAAAAAACTGCAAACTTTGGAGACATTTCTCGGAGGCTTTCAATCCAAAATAGCTGAAATTTTGCTCGGATCAACTTGAATACCTGATGCTAATACAATATGGCCCAAAAAACTGACTTCTCATAACCATAATTCATATTTGCTAAACTTCGCATATAATTGCTTATCACACAAAGTCTATAATACTATTCTCAGATGCTCGGTATGCTCAGATTCATCACGCGAATAAATCAATATGTCATCAATGAATACGACAACGAATCGATCAAAATGCAGTCTGAAAATTTTGTTCATCAAATCCATAAAGATAGCAAGTGCATTAGTTAATCCGAAAGGCATAACTAAGAACTCATAGTGGCTGTACCTCGTTCTGAATGTGGTTTTTGGAATGTTTGAGTCTTTTACTCACAACTGATAATAACTGGATCTCAAATCTATCTTTGAAAACATAGTAGCTCTTTTCAACTGATCAAACAAATCATCAATTCGAGGCAGAGGGTATTTATTCTTGATACTCACTTTATTCAACTGACGATAATCAATACACATTCTCATCATGCTATCTTTCTTTTTCACAAACAAAATAGGAGCACCCCAAGGTGAGAAACTCGGTCTAGGAAACCCTCTATCGGTCAATTCTTGCAACTGAGACTTTAACTCTTTTAATTTAGTTGGAGCCATTCTATACGGAGCTACCAAAATTGGAGTAGTTCCCGGTACTAAGTCAATGCCAAATTCAACTTCTCGTATTGAAGGTAATCCCGAAAGTTCTTCAGGAAACATATCAGGGAATTCACAGAAAACAGGCATTGATTCAACCCTTTTTTCTGACACTTTCGAATCAATCACATAGGCAAAGTAAGCTTCACAACCTTTTCTCACAATGCTCAAAGCTTTCGTTGACGAAATCACAATCAGTAACCCATTCAAAATCACTGGATTCAATTCAAACTATTTCATCATTCTTGCATCTCAGATCAATATTTTTTGGTTTGCAATTCACAACAACATCATGCAAAGTTAACCAATCCATACCCAGAATTATATCAAACTCATCAAAGGGTAATAACATCAGATCAGCCGAAAAACAAATGTCTCAAAACATTAACGGACAATTCTTGCAGATCAACCAAAACACATCTGCCTAAGGGGTTCGATAGTCTAATCACAAATTCAGTAGACTCTACAGGAAAAGTCCTACTAGATACTAAATCCATGCATATATACGAATGTGTTGATCCAGGATCTATCAAAGCAATCACAAAGGTCTCATAAAGTGTGAAAATACCTGTTATAACATCTGGAGACGAAGCTTCCTCACGAGCTCGAATGGCGTAGGCTCTGACAGGTGCATAAGCCTCAGATCGAATAGCAGTATCTTTAGTTCCCTTCTAGCTACCACTCACATTACTCGTATTTTTGGGAGGTCTACCACGAGTTGCATTGCCACTCGGCCTCAGATTTTGTGCAATTTCTTGCTCGACAGACTCAGGGAAATCACGGATAAAATGGTCTAATGATCCATATTTGAAACAAGCCCGATCATACAGCCTACAATTGTCGGGATGTCTTTTACCATAGTGTTTACACTTGGGTCGATCAGATCTAGCATTTCCAACACTAGCAACGGAAGTAGCCAGAGCTCTAAAGATCAAATACGATCTAGCACTATCTCTACTCGAATGTCCCATATTAGCCTTTGAATTGCTAAAATCATCTCAGAACTTCTTTGACGCAGACTGAAATGATTTACTTGTAAATCTCTTTCTCACGTCTCTAGCTTCAAAATCAACTTTTCTTTTCTCTTTCCTTAGCTCTTCAGCTTTACATACTCGTTCAACAAGCATAACAAATTCTTTTATTTTTCAAATCCTGACTAACAATTTGATGTCTTCATTCAAGCCATCTTCGAATCTCTTACACATGATTGCTTTAGTTGAAACACATTCTCTTGCATACTGACTCATTCTCACAAATTCTCGCTTGTATTCCGTAACGACATACGGCCTTGTGTAAGTTCAAGAAACTCTTTACGTTTTTGATCAATGAACCTTTGACTGATATATTTCTTTCAGAATTTAGCTTGAAAGAAATCCTATGTAACTCGCTCTATTGGAACCACAGATATAAGTGTCTTCTACCAATGATACGTCGTATCTCTCAGAAGTGAAACGACACATTTTATGCATTCATCCGGAGTCAAAGACAATTCATCAAACACTCGTACTGTATTCTCTAACCATAACTCAGCTCTTTCAGCATCATCATTTGTTGTAGCACGGAATTCTTCAGCTCTAAATTTTTTAATCTTATCAACCAGAGGCTTAATCAACTGATTCGAATTAGCTTGTGACATAGCAGGAACTTGCAGAGGTTTAAGTGAGGTTGGGGGTTGTTGAACAACCGGATTAGTTCTAATGTATTGGGTGAACCAATCATTCATCATCTGATAGAAGGCTTGTCTAGCCTCTCTATCATGGCTACTCGTAGTCGGTCTAGAACTAGATGGCGCTGTCCCTTGCGTGGCAACTATGGCTCTCTTGGGATCCATTTACTATATAAAAACACATTTTCATTGTTAGGATTCATCATACTATCATAGTTCATAAATATGACATGTATAGCTAGACTCACATACACTACGTTAGTCTTAGAATTGACTAAATCTTAGCTCTGATACCAACCAAATGTAACACCCCTAACCCGTATCCATCGCTGAACTAGGGTTAAAGGCGTTACCGAATGAATCGAAACATTTTACGAACAATTCATAAACTTCATTCAAAATCGTAGTAATACATCATAATAGAGTCCCTTATATAGTTCATCGAGACCTTAAACATGTATTAGAAAGGGTTCGGGACTAAACTGAGCTCATACAAAATTTTTTGATAACTTAAACATTTTGCAAAGTTGTATAGGTCACACGCCCGTGTGAATAGGCCGTATGCCTCACACGGCATTAGACACGCCTGTGTGTCTAGATCTTGTCAAAATAGGGCATACATACTGAATTGTCCACACGGCCACAAGACACGCCCGTGTGCCAGGCCATGTGAAAATTAGGGAGGAGACTGACTTGGATCACACGGCCAGTCACACGCCTATGTGTCTAGCCTGTGGTCGAAACTGACTTGGCCACACGGCCTAGCACACGCCAGTTTGTGCGACCGTGTGGTCTACCCAGGCTCATTTCGAAATGGCCCTCGAGCAGCACGGTTGAGACACACGCCTGTGTCTCTACTTGTGTGGGAAAAAATAGGCCATTTACAAGGCCAAATTGCCACCCATTACCTCCCTACAAGCAACAAATAAGCTTCAAATGCATACCAAATGTTCAACCATTTCACAACCAATACATAGACCAATTAAGCCATAACATTATCAACCAATTTAATGCTTAATAGCCATACCAAATTATGCCAAAACGTAAGACAAAATCATATCTAAACATTTGTTTCATAACCTCATTTTACTTCATTCAATCACATGCTATAAACTTACATATTTCTTAAATATGCACATACCAAAACTTACCAAAATTGGACATTTCATTTGGTCATTCATATACACATCACATAAGCATATTTTGCATCACATAACATATACCAAAATCAAACCATAATTAAGCCATATCACATGGTTAATTATACACTTCACAAAACATATTCAACTACCTCTAGCCTATACATGGATATACATGGCATACTCAAATATTTACACTTTCAAAATGTACCAAAATAAATTTTGATAGTGTGGTGATGATCCTCGACAATCCCCAAGCTTTCAATATCTTCGATATC
Organism: Gossypium hirsutum; assembly: GCF_007990345.1. Taxonomy (NCBI): domain Eukaryota; kingdom Viridiplantae; phylum Streptophyta; class Magnoliopsida; order Malvales; family Malvaceae; genus Gossypium; species Gossypium hirsutum. The sequence goes on along the minus strand of NC_053435.1, from coordinate 31,621,018 downwards.
TATAAAACAATACAGACACACACAAAGTAAGCTTTTGAAAGTTTAGTTAGCCATATACAAATAAACTAAACAATATAAACATATAAGCCTCATAATATATATACTCATTAGTCAAATGCTATCAAAAACCATATAGCTCAAATACATTTCACATAATCCCCATTCATTTGCACATGTAGCATATTTTCTTATACTTTTGTCACATATAATCACTTGATCACAAAGATGTATATACTTACCTTTCAACATCAAATATGATACACAATTTCAAACGTACTTGAATCGAATACACATTTCATATAATCAATTGTTTTCTCAAAATGCCTGTTGAACCATTCGGAATCATAAGGATACGTGGATAGCTCAAAAAGCTCATACAATGGCAACATCCCAGACGTGGTCTTACATGTAATCAAATATCGATGCCATTATCCGTGACAGGGTCTTACACGAAATCAAATACGATGTCGATGTCCCAGACATGGTCTTATACGTAAATCATAAGTCGATGCCAATGTCCCAGATGTGGTCTTACATGAGAACACATATATCAAATCCTATGTCATGACATATGTATTCTAACTATTCCTAGGGTTCGTACGGGGCTTTTCGGACGTCAAAACTTTGTCGATACTTTCTTGGATATCTCATATTCAAGGTATAAAGCCATTCATAATTTTTCAATAGGATATAAGCATAAATAAACCATTTCAAATACATTTATTTGTATATAGACATACCTCGTATGGATTCTGATAGACGAAATCGGCTATTCTACGACTTTCGACTTTCTTCGATCTAATTCTGTTTTCTTTAGTTCTTGATCTATATAAATTCAAATTTAAATATTTTATTCTCAAAATCATTCAAATCAATCCAAAAACACATATTTAGGACATTTTACAAATTAGCCTTCACATTTTCACATTTTGACATTTTAGTCCCTAATTCACAAAATCACAAAATACTCAAAATTTACTTAAACATATGCTTGGCCGAATATTCCTATAGCTCATACAAGCCCACATATTTCTTTTATTTCATATTTTAGTCCTTCAAAATCTCATTTTTATAATTTGGCCCAAATTACTCAAATTCATCAAAAATTCAAAGACAAAACATGTTAACCCAACATACATCTTTCATTTTCTCTAAACTAACTTCATAAAACTCATAATTTCATTAAGGGCTAAACTCAAAATCATTAAAAAAATCAGAAATTAAGACATGGGCTTGATAGTATACAAAGCAACAATAGCAAAAATGTAGAAATTATAGAAAATGGATCAAAACACATACCTCGATCAACAATCAAAGTGCCGAAACCCTAAGAGTTCTTTTCTTTCTTTTTTATTTGATGAATTCGTCTAGATGAACATAAAAATGGCCTAATTTTTATGTTTTGTTTAATAAATCATATATTAATTCATCAATTACCATTTTACCCTTCTATTATAAACATTTAAAACATTAATATCTAGGCCACAATTGTCCACTCAAACTTTAAATGGGCAAATGACCACATAAGGACCTTACAATTAAAGAGACATAGCAATTAGGCACTTTAACAAATAGAATGCAATTTTTACATTTTACGCGATTAGGTCATTTTATCAAATTAAGCACACAAACGATTAAATTTTCATACAAAACTTTCACACATCTCAATTCACATATTATAATCATAGAAAATAATATTAAAATATTTTTTTGACTCAAATTTTTGGTTCTAAAACCACTATTTTGACTAGGGTCTAAACCGGACTGTTACATTACCCACTAGAAAACTTTAGAGAAAGGCTTTCCAAATTTCAAATATGAGGGTTATTAATTGTGAATAACATAGTGGGAGCATCATTTCATAAAGTCCTTTTAATGATTATAATAAACTTGGTAAAGTACTCATGAGCATATTTTATTATTGTAGATTAATTATGGAAAACAACACTAGTTCTTTATCATTCGGTCAGTCTTTGAGAAAGACAAGTTGAATGGCTTAAACTTCCTTGACTGGTGTCGTAACTTGAGGATTGTCGTCAAACAAGAATAGAAATTACATGACATTAAAGAACCCGTTTCTTATGAACCAACAATTAATGCCTCTGAAACTAACAAGGATGCTCATAAGAAGCATATTGATGACATTTTAGACATAGGATGTCTAATGCTTACCACCATGGCTCCTGAGCTTCAAAAGAAACATGAGGATATGGTTGCCTATGATATGATCCAGCACCTCAAGGAATTATATGAGGGCCAAGCATGTCAAGAGAGTTACAAGACCTTTAACTCTCTGTTTCAATGCAAAATGATGAATGAAACTCCTGTATGAACTCAAGTTCTGAAGATGATAGGCTATATTAAAAGCCATGAAAAACTAGGATTCCCTCTAGTTGTAGAGTTGACCATCGATGTCATCCTGCAACCGTTATTGGATAGTTTTAGCCAATTTGTCCTTAATTTCAACATGAATGATATTAACAAGACTTTGTCACAGATGCTCAGCATGTTACGAACTATTGAAAGTAACATGAAAAAGGCTAGGCCTAGGCCCATCCTGATGGTCCGCAAGGACAAGGGGAAAGGAAAGGGTAAGGCTAAGGCAAAACCTAAGGACAATGTCAAGGCCAAGCCCAAAAAAGGAATCTCTGCAATGAAACCTAAAAGAGCTACTAATGAAGGAAATATGTGTAACAACCTATTTTTAGTGAAATCAAAATAGTAGTTTCAGGACCACAAATCTGACGTGAAAATATTTATTTTATTATTATTTTAATGTTTACATCATGTTAGTATGACCATATAAAAAATTCGTTAAGAAATTTTATCGTTTACAAGCTTAATTCGATAAAAACGACTAAATTTCAAAAAAGTGCAAAATTAGGGTTCTGTAAGCTAAAAGCACTAAATAGCTATGAAACATAAATGTTTGAGCACTTGGATGGTAAATAGACCATTTTTAAATTGAGTGGACAAAGATGGGCATCAATTAGATGAACTTTAAGGTTTATAATAAAGGTTATATATGCAATTTAATAAATAAAAACAAATTAAGTAAAACAAAGTTAAATTTTCTTCTACATTTCATCTTCTTGCCGAAATTGAAGTGTGGAAAACCACCCTTTTAGGGTTCATAGAATTCGGTCAAGTCTCCTTGTGCATGTAAGTGATTTTTGGTCCTGTTTTTAATGATTTCTATGTTTTTGGATTTGTTTTAGCTTAATCTAACTAGCCTAGGGACCAATTTGCAATACTATTAAAAGTCTAGGGATTTACCATGAATGTATAAGTATTGTTTTTGATGTTTGATGAAGGAAAATGGTTAGTTATTGTTAGATAAAAAAACTTTTATTAAGTGATTTTTGATGAAATTGTCATTTAGTGATTAAATTGAAGAATGTGAAATATTCATGGTGTAATTTGTGAAATAATGAAATGTGTGGGATACTGTGAGCTTGTATGAAATTTGGTTAGGCTTGGGTAGGGGTGAAATTGCATGAATTTCATTTTATGAGCCTAAGGACAAAATTGTAAAGGAATAAAAACATAGGGGCAAAAACGTAATTTTTCAAAAATGTGAATTTGGATTGAATTGAATAAAATAGTTATTAAATTGATCAAATTTATTCATGTAGATCAAGATAGACCACGTACGGCTCTAGATTGAGGTAAAGAAAAAGCTTCGGATTAATCGACTCTATTTCTACGTTTATTATCGAGGTAAGTTCGTTTGTTTAAGTAGCCTTTTAAATTTATGATTTGAATGTTGTTATTGTATAATATCAAATTATGCCTCAATGGAAAAACCCAACAATGTGTCGATGATCATTGACCAGTGAAAAGGGATAGCTTCGGCTATCGAATCATGAAAAGGGATAGCTCCGGCTATCAAACTATGAAAAGGGACGGTGACGACCATCAACAATGAAAATGGATGGTGACGACCATCAAAATTATGAAATGGGATAGCTTCGGCTATTGAACCATGAAAAGGGATAGCTCTGACTATCAAACTATGAAAGGGATGGTGACAACCATCAACAATGAAAAAGGATGGTGACGACCATCAAAATTATGAAAAGGGATAGCTTCAACTATTGAATCATGAAAATGGATAGCTTTGACTATCGAATTATGGAAAGGGATGTGTCAGCCATCGTGTTATCACTTCGGGTGAGCTTCGATAAGAGCTGTCAATGTAATTTACCTTATTATGATGGAAGGTACGAAGTATGTACATTTGTGACAATGAAGAGCATAAATTTATATGCTTAAGCTTATGTTTTAGATATTATCATGTTGGGTTGATTTATATTTGCTTTGAGATTTTGTGATGTATTGATAAGCTTAGACTATATTTGATACGGACTTACTAAACATAACATGCTTAGCTTGTGTTTAATTTTCTGTGTTTTTAGTTAATCGGAAGCTCATTCAGGTTGGAAAGTCACCAGATACCTATCACACTATCCATCGACTATATGGTAGATTTTGACATTTTAAGTCTTAGTTATAATGGCATGTATATGTATTTTGGTTGATGTGGTAGCCATTTATTTGGCTTGTTTTTATGATTTTTGAATAGTAATATGGAAATAGTTTTGGTATGTAAATATTTGGCTTTAAAGTGGTTAATGTTTTAGCCAATATGTTTTGGCTTGTCAACTTGCTATTTTGAATGTTTGAAATGGTTGAATGTGTTGTTATATGTATGTAGCCTTATAATGGTTAAAATTGTAGTTATAGAGATGTTTAGATGATGGATGTGAAAGTAGTCATTTTGGTGTGAAAATGTGTTTGGCATATATGTGTATTAATGCTAATTGTTGAATGTCACATTTGGTACCATTTGGTGTGTTTTTGATAGGTAAATAAAATGGTGTGTTATGGTATAAACTTAGCTAAAAGTTAGTTGAAATTTTGGCCAAATTGTGTTTATATTTGTACATGTTTTATTATTGTAATTGAGGTCCCTTTTAGGCATATTGGTTGTATACTTATATACCATATTGGATTGCTTATTTATGCATGGTTTTGGTGCAGTTTGAATGCTTATTTATATATGCAAAAGTGATTGTAGGATCATGCTTGATTGAGTGAGAAAAATGGCTTGGAAATCGCCTATTTTTCATCCACACGGGCAGAGATACGGATGTGTGTCTCAGCCGTGTGTCCCCTATAGCTTTCAAAAGGTTGCAAGTCAGGCTGTTACAAGGCCTGGCACACGGGCATGTGAGGTTATTGTGAAGGGTACATGGCCTATGTAACACCCCTTACCCGTATCTAAGGCCGAAACAGAGTACGAGGCATTACCAAACTTAACAATACATATAGACGAAAACCGGGCCATAAAATTTCATTTAATTCAAAACTTTTCGATCACATGCATAATAAACAAAGGTAATTATATCATCACATCAAAACATAGGACATGGCACGATTAATTAAACTTATAAACCATAATGGATAAGGACCACATCTCATGATTTTATACGATAACTCAATGCAGACTGATACGTATGGTCAAAATCATAATAAAAATACATATCACAAACCAACTTCCTATACATGCCACTCACTTGATATTTCTAATATTTGAATTAATTTTCCCAAAAATGATAGTTTGATAGTGTGATTTTGCCTCCGACGATCTCCAACCCCGAGCCGACCTGCCAATACTAAAGAAATGGAGATGATGGGTAAGCTTTACGCTTAGTAAGTTCATATGAAAATAATAAGCAATTACTACCATGCTTTTCAAGATAAAACACTACAATTGTACAATTATACATATTCAGGACAGGCTGTTTTCCGGAGTCCCGGTGTTAAAAAAATCATATATCGAGTTACAAAACTTGAAATCCAATTCTGTAAATTTTCTATGAAACTAGACTCATATTTCTACTTACTAATTGTTTTCTAGAATTTTTGGTCGGGCCATTTAGTACAGTTTATTAGTTAAAGTCTCCCCTGTTTCAGAGTATGACTACTCTGACCCCTATGCACTACGAACCAAATTTCTCCCTGTACAGAATTCCAACGACCATGTCATTTGTTTACCTTAAAATTAGATTCAATAATAAATCCATGCATGTAAGTTATGACTCTCAATAATTTTTTTTTCAATTTATGGTGAATTTCTAAATTCAAAACAGGGGATCTCGAATTCATTCAGACCCTATTTCACAAGAATTAAAATATCACACAATATAGAATTCTTTTGCTTCCCTTGTTTCTTTCATGTGAAAATAGACTTATTAATCTTTATTTCCATAATTTTTTTAAATTTAATTCAACTTACACAATTTTTGGTGAATTTTCAAAGTCATGCACTACTACTGTCTAATACTGTTTTACTACTAAAGTTCACTTTTACACAATTTCACTTAATCCGTTCCATTTTACCGAGGTTCGCTCAAATATTGAGCATATTGCTCATAAATTCAAATAAACATATACTTGCACTTGTTCATCGCATAATCACTTTCACATGTATTTTCATTTAATCGATTTCCCGTTGAACTCATCGGAATAATAACAGATACACAATTGCCTACACATTTTCCCATTTCCACACTTGTAGCTGAAGCTATCTGGTACACATAGTAGCCTGCACTTAGTACTACACAAGTGACCTCACCATCTAATACACGTAGTAGCCTACACTTAGTACTACACACGTGATCACAATTTTCGGGTACGCATAGTAGCCTGCACTTAGTACTACACATGCGACCTCACAATAGATCATTCGTATCGTTTTTATTCCGAAGGTTCAATCGGGAAATTCCTCACTTTTCAATATTTTACTAAATTGTCTGTAATCAATTTAAATTCATAATTTACATCAAATAACCATTTGATAGGCAGCCACATTTCATATGATATCAAAATATAATAACATAAAAAGAATCGATAGATTATTTATGTACAAATTTACTTGAAGTGTCGATCTCACTATCCATAGTGCCAATTGTCCATTCATAGTATAATAAGACACAACTCAAATATCAAATCAGCTTTTAAGAATTTACATAACATATATCACATATTTCATATATCACTTGTCATGTATCTTTATTTTCTTGCATTTCAAGTAACATTCTTTCATGTCATATTTCCACATCATAAACACCATTCAATCAACTTTTCCAATATATTAAATCATAAAATATATGCAATAATAGTAAGAAATATAATTCAAACATAACATTGCATTATTATTATTATACGAACTTACCTCAATCCAGAAACAGCAATTTACCATTTTAGTCCATAACCTTGTATTTTCCCGATTTAAGCCTGAATCTCGATTTCCTTCATCTATAATATCACATTTAGCCTAATAATTAGTCACACTATTCATACGGGTCCAAAAATCATATTTTTAAAAATTTTCATTTTGACCCCTAAATTTTGTATATTTGCACTTTTTCCCCAAGGTTCGGAAATTAAACTTCATCCAATTTTCTTATGTTTTATGACATGATGATCAGTTTTTTCTTCTATGGAAACATCAAATTCTCACTCTAACATGTACTTATGACTATTAGGTATTTTTACCGATTAAGGCCTTTTGCTCGTTTTCCTTAAAACCGAGTAGCACAAGTTGTCTAACATAATTTAAAACCTCATATTCTATCATAAAACACCAAAATACACAAATTTCACCTATGGGTATTTTTCCAAATATGAACCCTAGGTTGAATTATTGCTAGCATAAGCTAAATCAAGTTACCGAGACTCCAAAAACGTAAAAATCATTAAAAACGAGGCTAGAACGGACTTACAATCGAGCTTGGAAGCTTGGAAACCCTAGACATGGAGTCTCCCTTGGTATACACGTCCATGGTGAAGAAGATGAGCAAAATTGGCTTTTAATTTTGTATTTTAATTCATTTTACCCTAAATGACCAAAATGCCCTTACTATTAAACTTTCCAAAAATTCCATTCATGTCCAATATTTGTCCATAGACTTTGAAATTGGTCAAGTTTCTATTTAAGACCTATTAATTAATATTTCAAAGCAATTTCATACTAGAAACTTCTAGAATGCAAGTTTTGCAACTTATTCAATTTAGTCCCTAACTTCAAATTAAGCACTTTATGCATAAAATTTCTTCACGAAATTTTCACACAATCATACAATCATATCATAGACCTCAAAATAATCATAAAATAATTATTTCTATCTTGGATTTGTGGTCACAAAACCACTATTCTGATTAGGCCCTAATTTGGGATATTACAGCCTAGCACACAAACGTATGGCTTGGCCGTGTGACCTAAGCCAGTGAGTTACTAGGGCAAGGACACAGGCTAGGATACGGTCGTGTGTCCCTATTTCGAATGTCCACATGGCCTGAGACATGGGTGTGTTACTTGACCGTGTGAGTCACACGGCCGTGTGACCCCTACAATTGGAAAATTTTCATCTTTTTCTGAAAAATTCTATATGTTTCTGATTTAGTCCCGACTTGTTTCTAACATGTTTTTAGGGCTTTGAGGACTCAAATAAGGGACAATATGTATGTCTTTGTTTGGTTTTGCTATGATTTATGATGTTATGTTAAATGTTTAAAATATTTGACTGTTTTGAATCATAAACTCCGGTAATACTCCATAACCCTATTCCAGTGACAGTTACGGGTTAGGGGTGTTACAAAATGTTTCCATTGTGGTAAGACCGGACACTGGAAGAGGAATTGCCCTGCCTATCTTGAAGAGGTCAAGAAGGCAAAGGAAAATGGAGAGCCTGCTTTAGGTATTTATGCTATTGATATTAATTTATTAACATCTACTTCTTTGGTATTAGATAACGGATGTGGTTCTCATGTTTGTACCTCTATAAGGGACTGCAAAGGATTAGGAATTTGACTAAAAAAGATGTGGACATGCGAGTTGGGAATGGAGCAAGATTTGTTACATTAGCTATAGGAACACATATTTTATCATTGCCTGGTGGATTTGATTTAATTTTGGAGGATTAGTATTTTGTTCCCAGTTTGACTAGAAATAATATTTCAATTTCTTATTTAGACAAAATTGGTTTTGAGATAATTATTAAGAATAAATGTTGCTCATTTTATCTCAGTAATGTTCTCTATGGTTCAACACAACTACTAAATGGCCTCCACATTTTAGATCAAGATAAATTTATAACATTAATACTAAAAGAAAAAAATAAATGACTCTAATCAAACTTATCTTTGGCATTATCGTTTAGGCCATATAAGTGAGAAGCACATATCAAAGCTCCATAAAGATGGGCTTTGGATTCTTTTGTTTTCGAACAATTGGATATATGTGAGTCTTGCTTGTTAGGTAAAATGACTAGAACTCTTTTTAATAGTAAAAGTGAGCGAGCTAGTGATTTATTGGGCTTAATACAAAGTGATGTACGTAGACCAATGAACACACAAGCCAGATGAGGTTTTCAATACTTCATTACTTTCTCTGATGACTTTAGTAGATATGGGTATATTTATCTTATACGCCATAAACCTGAAGCCCTTGAAAAGTTTAAGGAATTTAAAAATTAAGTAAAAAAGAAACTAGGTAAAAGTATTAAGGCACTTCGGTTAGATCGAGGAGGAGAATACTTAAGCTTAGAGTTTGATGAATTTTTGAAGGATTGTGGCATTGCTCGATCAATGATGAGTCATATTAATCTTCCTACTTCCTTTTGGGGGCATGCACTTAAAACAACTACTTCCACACTAAATCATGTTCCATCTAAATCAGTTAAAAAAACACTGTATAAGATATGGACTGGGAAGTGTCCTAGTATGACTTTCATGAATATTTGGGGTTGTGAAGCTTATGTTAAACATCGGACATCTACTAAGCTCAAACCCAAATCTCAAAAGTGCATCTTTGTAGGATATCCCAGGGAAACTAAAGGATATTATTTCTTCAATCCTCCTTGGAAAATAAGTGTTTGTTGCTCAGATAGGAGTTTTCCTTGAAAGAGAGTTTGTGTCTAGAAATGGTAGTGGTAAAAGCATAGAACTCGGAGAAATTTGAGAACAACAATAGATCACTGAACCAGAGATTGAAAAACAATAGGTTCCACAAGTTATTGTAGACTAATCAATTGTTTCGGAAACACAACTACCGTGAAGATCTTTAAGAGAACGCTGTGCATTTAAGAGATATGGATTTCTCATTACAACACATGGTGATATTCTACTTTTGGATCAAGATGAGCCTAGGACTTATCAAGAAGCAATAGCGAGCCTGTATTTTGAGAAATGGCTTGAGGCCATGAGGTCTGAAATGGATTCCATGTCAGAAAACCAAGTATAGATCTTGGTTGACCCATCTAAAGGGGTTAAACCCATAGGGTGCAAGTGGGTTTTCGAAAAGAAAGTCGACATGGATGGTAATGTACAAACATACAAGGGTGATTAGTCACTAAATGTATTTGCAAAGTTCATGGTATTGACTATAATAAAACCTTTTCTCCTATTGCTATGTTTAAATCCATTCGGATCTTACTTGCAATAGTTGCATTTCATGATTATGAAATCTGGAAGATGGACGTCAAAACAACTTTCCTTAATGGGAAACTGGAAGAGGATGTGTACATGACACAGCCTGAAGGTTTTGTCGATCCAAAAGATGTTAGTAAGATATGCAATCTATAAAGATCCATTTATAGATTAAAGCAAGCTTCTCGAAGTTGGAACCTTCATTTTAATGATGCGATCAAAGAGTTTGGTTTTATCAAAAATGATGAGCCTTATGTTTACAAGAAAATTAGTGGGAGCACTATTGTATTCTGGTACTGTATGTAGATGACATACTTACCCTACAGTTTGTTAAGACTTGGTTAGGAAGTTATTTTTCTATGAAGGACTTCGGCAAGGCTACATACATATTAGGATTGAAAATCTATATAGATCAAGATGACTCCTAGGTCTAAGCCAAAGTACACATAGATAAAGTACTGAAAAAGTTCAGTAAGAAAGAATCTAAGTGAGAATTTCTACCTATGAGACATGGTATTTCACTCTCAAAGGAAATTTGGCCTTCAACTTCATAAGAGAGAGAACGTATGAGTAAGATTTCATATTCTTCGGCTATTGGATCTATCATGTATGCATGCTATGTACTCATCCAGATGTATCATATGCTTTAAGCATAATGAGTCGGTAGCATGTAAATCCCGGTGAAATTTGTTGGGTCATAGTTAAAAATATCCTTAGTTACTTGAGAAGGACTAAGGATACATTCCTTATATATAGAGGTGAGGAAGAGCTGAGTGTAAAAGGTCACATTGACGTTAGTTGCCAAATTGACAAGGATGATTCAAGATCGCAATCCGGTTTTGTATTTTGCCTTAATAGTGGCGTTGTAAGCTGGAAAAGTGCAAATCAAGATACAATAGTTGATTCTACAACTGAGATCGAGTATATTGCAGCTAGTGAGGCTGCAAAAGAGGATGTTTGGATCAAGAAGTTCATATTTGAACTAGGGGTTGTGCCTAGCATATCATATGCTATAGAACTTCATTGTGACAACAATGGAGCAATTGCACAAGCAAAGGAACCTAGATCTCACCAAAGATCCAAACACATACTTAGGCACTTTCATATTATTTGAGAAATCATTGATCGAAGAGATGTGGAAATATGAAAAGTACCAACAGATGACAACATTGCTAATCCACTAACAAAGCCTTTGACACAACAGAAGCATGATCATCACACTAAGTCACTCAGTATTAGATACATGATTGATTGGTCTTAGTGCTAGAGGGAGATTGTTAGAGTATGCCCAAAGATCAATCATGAGATGATTGTAATCACATACTCGTTTTACTTTGTTTATTAATATAAGACATTGCCATTATTATTTCAATTTCTTTTTCTGTGTATATAAATAAACTAAATTGTAATAAAGCCCTAAGAAAATATGATTATTCTTACAAAGGTCCTTAGTCACGTATTATAGTGGGCTTGGATAATAATAATACATTGAGGCTAATGTGTAGTTGATTGATGAAAAAGAATTTTCATTGACATAGGGATGTCAAATTCAATACATGAGTATGTGTTAGAGAACAACATATTGGAATGATCCGCTATGATTAAGTTTCTTGGATTATTATGTGATAGTCACAATATTACTCTTAGTGATAACTATGTATATGATCATCAGACTTGAGATCATCATTGTCCCAATATCGTGAGTCGTGCATTTTGATACAGCCAAAATGTCTACCATAACAAACTGTACTATAAAGACTGATGTTGGATATACCACAATCTATATAGTAGGATATGACTGATCAAGACATGATTTATCCCTCCTACATAATGGAAGCGATATCTTAGGCCTCTTGGAGGAGTGAGACTAAAAATATATGGTCATGCTCGCATAAGTTGATATGAGATATCACACTTATTTGTTTATTGTAGTCTGCTCAGAAAATAAAGAAATATGAGATTGGACTATACAAGTTTGACTATCCCATGACTTGTGTTCAATCTAGATATTAAGGACAAAAGGATATAATACATGAAAAGATTATCTCAGAAAGGTTATTCCAAAGCATGACTTCTTCTAACTTGGGTGGCAATGATGCATTACTAGATGCCACTGATAGCTTGTAATGTTAGAAACGTTTTAGTATTACTACCAATGTTGCAATAGCCTACAGGGTCACACCCTATACTTGAAACGAATAGAATCAAAATACATTTTGGTATTGTATTTAGTTGTCACATGAATTAAATTAATTGTTGAATTAATTTAATTTGATAGTTGAATATTAAACACATTATATGTACAAACTTGTTGTACACAAATAGAGAACATAGATATATTAATATATGAATTTGATTCATACAAAATATTAATTGTATATATTTTACCGAATTTATTAATATAAACAATTATATTAATTTCTAACAAAATATAAAAGACATGGTAATTAATATTCTTTTGGAAATAATATAATTAATATATGAATTTGATTCATACAAAATATTAATTGTATATATTTTTACCGAATTTATTAATATAAATATTTATATTAATTAATTTTGGTCAAAATATAAAAAACATGAAAATTAATATTTTTTTGAAAGAATATAATTAATATATGAATTTTACTCATACAAAATATTACTTGTATGTACTGTACCGAATTTATTAATATAAATAGTTATATTAATAAATTTTGGTCAAAAGATAAAAGACATAAATTAATATTCTTTTGCAAGAATATAACTCACTTTTCTAACTTTTCATTTGCCTTTCTATTAATAAGGGAATAATCCTGGTTTTCCATTTTTTCTATGTAATATCAAAAAGGATTAAAGGATAATAATCTGTTAGTGTGTTAAGGTTACCAACTTAATAAAATAAAAGTTTAGCAATCAATTTTATTATTCTCTCTGAAAAATTTAAGAGAAAGTGGCTGTTCGTTTTTTACGAGGTGGACTACATAGAGGCCGAGACATTTTCGTTGTAGCTTGGAATCATCATCAAATCAGCAGCATCATTTCAATGTTCTTAGTAAAGAAGGTATATTTTCAACCTTATTTCAACCCGATTCGTTCCTCGTACATGGATCCTTGGTTGTGGACTACCGGAATAATTTTTTCGCTGCGCCACGGGGCATACCAGTGGTCCCAACAATTTGTAATAAAGAATTTATCATGATCATGATTTATTAACTCAAATAGTTAGCTTACATTTCTGTGACTGAGTACGAGAGAGAGTTTGAGAGACTTAATAAATATGCTCGAGAATGTGTTTCCACAGAGGCAATTATATGTAAGAGATTTGAAGACGGGTTAAATGAAGACATTAGATTGCAAGTAGGGATTTTGGATTTGAAAGAATTTGTTGCGTTGGTCGACAGAGCATGCAAAGAAATCGATGAATAAACCCTATCAATCCTCATCAAAGAAATCACGGGATTCATATAATTATTCAATAGCTTCAACGAGGTATTCTAATAGAGATCGTGGAAAGAAAAACATAAGTTCTAAAGCCCCAGCTACTTCAGTATCAAGTGTGGGTAGTGTGAGAAACAATAAACCCGAGTGTCAACAGTGTGGAAGGTGACATTTTTGAGACTGCTGGATGAATAATAAATGTTGTTTTAAATGTGGCTCACAAGATCACTTCATTCGAGATTGTCTTGAGTTACCCGAGAAAGATAGATATTAGAATGTAAGATCGAGTAACACAGCAGCTAGAGGGAGACCAACTAGAAATACGGGAAATGTGTCTAGTTGCAAAGGAATAACAAAGGACTCTGCTGTGAGATCCAAGGCTAGAGCACCAACCAGAGCTTACGCTATTCACGCTCGCGAAGATGCGTCGTCAGCATATGTTATCACTGGTACATTTTCTTTCTATGACACTAATGTAATTGCCTTGATAGATCCTGGATTGACTCATTCATATGTCTGTATGAATTTAGTGTCTAGTAAGAGTTTGCCTATTGAGTCTACTGAATTTGTTATTAAAGTATCGAACCCCTTATGCAAGTATGTCCTAGTTGATAAAGTTTGCAAGAATTGTCCTTTGATGACTCGGGGTTGTTGTTTTTTGACAAATTTGATGCTTTTACCGTCTAATGAATTCGATGTGATTCTGGGTATGGATTGGTTGACTCTACATGATGCTGTGGAAGTTGTAGACGAAAGACTATTGAATTGAATTGTTAGAACAATGAAATCTTTCAAATTGAATCTGATGAGTTGAGTGGATTGCTTGTTTTGATATTGTCGATGTTAGCTTAGAAATATGTGAGAAAAGGTTGTGATGCTTATCTTGCATATGTACTGGATACAAAAGTGTCTGAATCAAAGATTGAATCAGTGCCAGTGGTTTGTGAATATTCGGATGTGTTTCCAGAAGAGTTGCCTGGGTTACCAGAAATCAAAGAAGTCAAGTTTGCTATTGAATTAGTGCCAAGAACATCACCAATATCGATAGCTCCTTACAGAATGGCTCCAACAGAACTAAAAGAGTTAAAAATTCAGTTGTAAGAGTTAATAGATAGAGGTTTTGCGCGACCTATCACACTGGAGTGCACTAGTGTTGTTCGTGGAGAAGAAAGATGGATCGAATAGATTGTGTATCGATTATCGTCAACTTAACAAGGTTACAATTAAAAATAAGTATCCTTTGTTGAGAATTGATGATTTATTCGATCAGTTGAAAGGAGCAATAGTATATTTGAAGATTGATCTGAGATCTGGCTATTATCAGTTGCGAGTTTAAGATTCGAATGTGCCGAAGACTGCATTCAGAACAAGGTATGGGCATTATGAATTTCTTGTCACGGCTTTCAGATTAACTAATGCTCCTGCAGTTTTTATGGATTTGATGAATCGAATCTTTAGACCATATTTTGAAAAATTTGTTATTGTATTTATTGATGACATTTTGATCTATTCCCGAGATAAGTCTAAGTATGCTGAGCATTTGAGGATTTTATTACAAACTTTGAGAGATAAGCAATTGTTTGCTAAATTCAGTAAATGTGAGTTTTGGCTCTGAGAGGTTGGATTTTTGGGACATATTATTTTAGTGGAAGGTATCTAAGTTGATTCGAGCAAGATTTTAGCAGTTGTTGACTGGAAATCACCAAGAAATGTGTTCAAAGTTAGAAGTTTTTTGGGATTAGCTGGTTACTATCAGCATTTTGTAAAAGGATTCTCGATGATTGCTACACCGATGACTCGTTTGCTATAGAAAGATGTGAAGTTCGAATGGTCCGAGAAATGTCAATAGAGTTTTGAACAGTTGAAAGAATTATTAACTAAAGCACCAGTTTTAGTTCAGCCTAAATCAGGTAAAGAGTTTGTGATCTTTAGCGACGCGTCATTGAATGGTTTAGGATGTGTTTTAATGTAAGAGGGAAAAGTGATAGCTTATGCTTCCAGACAATTGAAACCACGTAAAAAGAATTATCCGGCGCATGATTTAGAGTTCGTCGCTAGTGTTTTTACTTTGAAAATTTGGTGACATTATTTATTCAGTGAGAAGTGCCATATATTTACCAATCACTAGAGCTTGAAGTATTTAATGTCTCAAAAAGATTTGAATTTGTGACAACGAAGATGACTTGAGTTGCTGAAAGACTATGAGTTAGTAATTAATTATCATTCGAGAAAAGTAAATATAGTCGCAGATGCTCTGACTAGAAAATCTTTATTTGCTTTCGAGCGATGAACACACAATTAACCTTGTCAGATGATGGTTCGACTTTAGCTAAATTAAAAGTTAAACCGTTATTTCTTCAACAAATTTTTGAAGCTCAAAAGTGTGATAATGAATTGCAAGCTAAAAGAATGTAGTGCGAGTCGACTACTGATTCAGAGTACTAGGTCGAATCCAATGATTGTTTAATGTTTTGAAATAGAATTTGTGTACCAAAGAATTTTAAGCTTATTTGGAAAATTCTGTACAAAGCACACAGTGGTTGTTTATCTGTTCATCTGGGGAGTACTAAAATGTATAATGATTTGAAACAATTGTATTAGTAGTCAGGCATGAAATGAGACATTTTAGAGTTTGTGTCGAGATGCTTGGTTTGTCAACAAGTCAAAGCTGAACATCAAGTGCCTTCGAGACTACTACAGCCAGTGATGATACTAGAGTGGAAATGGGATAGAGTTACGATGGATTTCGTATCGAGATTACCTCTATCTCTGAAAAAGAAAGATGCTATTTGGGATGTCATTGATCAATTGATGAAGTCTGCATACTTCATTCCAGTATGTATAGACTTTTCGCTTTATAGACTAGTTGAGTTGTACATCTCTGAGATTGTTAGATTGCACGGGGTGCTAGTTTCTATTATTTCGGATAGATATCCAAGGTTTATGTAGCGATTTTGGAAGAAATTGCAAGAAGCTTTGGGTACGCAGTTCCACTTTAGTACCGCATTTCATCCGCAAACCGACGGTCAGTCTGAGAGAGTAATTCAGATTCTTGAAGATATGCTTCGTTGCTGTGTTTTAGAGTTTGAAGGCAACTGGGAGAAATATTTATCGTTAGTTGAATTTGCATATAACAACAGTTTTCAGTCGAGCATAGAGATGGCACTGTATTTGCAAATGTCGAACTCCATTGTACTGGACCGAGCTTAATGAGAAAAACATTCATGGGGTTGATTCAATCAGAAAAACCGAAGATAAAGTGAAAGTAATTCGCGACAGTTTAAAAGCAGCTTCAGATACACAGAAATCTTAAGCGGATTTGAAACGTAACGACATTGAAGTTCAAATCGGTGACAAAGTATTTTTGAAAGTATCTCCGTGGTAGAAGATTCGTTGATTTGGTCGCAAAGGAAAATTGAATCCACGATTTATCGGGCAGTATAAGATTATTGAGAGAATAGGGCCAGTGGCATACCAGCTAGCATTACCGTCAGAATTAGAAAGAATTCATAATGTATTTCATGTTGAGTCAATATAGATCAGATCCACCACACGTAATTTCTCCGACAGAGATTGAAATTCAGCTTGATATGACATATAATGAAGAACCGATCAGAATTTTAGTTTAAGAGGTTAAAGAGTTGAGAAATAAGAGCATAGCTTTAGTTAAAGTTCTTTGGAAATGTCATGGTAAGATATTTTGGACGAAAATAGTACCCTAACCTCTTTTCTGGTAAGATTTTTTGGACGAAAATTCCTAGGGAGAGAGTTGTAGCAACCCGTTTTTAGTCAAATCAAAATAGAGGTTTCGGGACCAAAAATATGTGGTCAAAATATTTATTTTATTATTATTTTAATGTCTACAGCATGATAGTATGATTGTGTGAAAATTTCGTTCAGAAATTTTATCTTTTTGATGGTCAATTTGATAAAAAGGATTAAATTACATAAAGTGTAAAACCTGTGTTCTATTAGCTAAAGGTGTCTAATAGCTATAGAAATTTAAAGTGGAGATCCTTATGTGGTAATTAGCCTATTTATAAAGTTAGTGGACAAAGATGGACATCCTTTAATGGCATTAAAGGTTTTATATTAAGGTTAGATAAGTAATTTAGTTATTAAATTAAAATTAAG
Source organism: Gossypium hirsutum (assembly GCF_007990345.1). Classification (NCBI taxonomy): domain Eukaryota; kingdom Viridiplantae; phylum Streptophyta; class Magnoliopsida; order Malvales; family Malvaceae; genus Gossypium; species Gossypium hirsutum. Next base: position 31,602,970 of record NC_053435.1, on the reverse strand, counting down.
TAAAATAAAACCATATTTTTTTAGTCTATCTTCTTCCCTTGCTGAAAATTAGAAGAAGAGAACTCCATTTTTGTGTTTGAAGCATTCGACCATTGACTCTAGTGCATGTAAGTGATTTTTGACTCGGTTTTTAATGATTTCTATGTTTTTGAGATTGATGCAGCTTAATCTAGCTAGCCCAGGGACTCATTTGCAAAATTGTTAAAGGTTTAGGGTTTTTCCATTGATGAATATAAGTGTATTTTGATGTTTGATGATAGAAAATGTATGTTGTTGTTAGATAAACAACATTTATAAAGTGATTTTTGATAAAATTTCCAATTAGGGATTAAATTGTTAAATGTGTAAATTATGTGGTTAAATTGTGAAATAAATAAAAAATATGGGCTACTATGGGTCTATATGAAATTCGGCTAGCATGGGTAGGGACCTAATTGCATGAATTTGTGTTTTTATGAGATAAGGGCTAAATTGTAAAAATGTTGAAATATTAGGGGCAAAAGGTAAAGTTACAATAATATGCATTTTGGGCTAAATTGAATAGAATAATAATTAATATAAATTTTGATTACATATAGATCAAAAAAAGTGAAATTCAGATTTAGATCGGGGGAAAAACAAAGTATCGAATTAGTCGATCCATTTCGTTGTTTTAGCGATTGAGGTAAGTTTGTATGTTAATAAGCATTAATACAAATTTGTTTTAAATGCTCTATTATTGAATTATTTGTGAATACGATCTTGCGAATATGTTTGACGATGTTTCGAAAAATGTGAAATCCCGATTGAACCTTAGGAATAGATTAGGATACGAATGACATGTCATTAGGGGTTATGCGATTTGGGTGCTGGTCCGTACGTCCTACCGGTGGCTGAGTTATTTGACATGTGTTACGGATTCTCATCAGCTTGTGTGAGCAGCACCGTGTAGCTACGTCATGACCGTCAGCTTGTGTGAGTAGACCCGTTGATAGCTCGAGAGCGAGCATTATATAAGATATCTGATTGAGATAGCTTCGGCTAGGTATGTGGCACTTAGGGTGCAAGATTCTTGAGTATCCGATAGTATTTTGAATGGTTCAACGAGTATGTCAAAGATATGGATGAGTATGAGATTAGTACAAGATGGTACAGGTATGTATATGAACCGTATAAGCTTTGAATCAAAGAAACTTTTGAATTTCACATCTAACTTTATAAATGATCGTGTGATAGGTTTGTGGATTAAATGAGTTGTATATTGTTTTATTCAATTGTTTGAATTGTGAATTTATGACAAATTGAGTTTATTACTATACGAACTTACTAAGATTTATAGCTTATTTTGTTTACTTTTCCGTGTTTTATAGTTAATATTGAAGATAGCTTGGATTCGGGAGTCGTTGGAGATCTCATCATACTATCAAGCTATCACTTTGGTACTTTTGAGCTTATGTATTTAGTTTTGTGTATAGCCATGAGAGTTGGCTTATGTTGGTATATTTGGTGATGTATATGTATCTACAAATAACCTTTTGTTATGTTATGTAATATTGCCATTTATATGCTTGTTGTGAATTGGTATTTGGAATACCATATGGTTGAAATTTGAAGAATTGGTATGCATGTGATTAGAAGTAAAAAAGTATATATATGAAGTTAACTAGCTAAGTGAATTGAGAATGTGATTTTGGTATGAAATTGAATAGCATATTGTGGTACTTGTATGGCTTGTAGTTGATGGTACTGAAATGGTACGAATTATGTTTGGTTGAGGTTGGTTTGAATGTATATTGATGCTATGATATATGCAAATTGATGTTGTTAGGTGGTTGCAATTTGGTGAGAAAGATGGCTTGGTAAGTAGCCTATTTTTGTCTACACGAGAAGAACACGGGCATGTGTCTCAGCCGTGTGTGACACACGGTCAAGTGATATGGCTGTGTGTCCCTTAGTGTTTATGTAGAAATCAAGTCAGTATGCCCCACACAGCCCAGCACACGAGCGTGTAACCTAAGTCAGAGAGTTACACGGGGTCGGACATGGGTTGAGACACAGCCATGTGATCTCATTTCGAATGTCCACATGGCCTATGACACAGGCTTGTCTTTGGCCATGTGAAACACATGGCCGGGCCACACGAGCGTGTGTCCCCTGTATTTTGAAAAATTTTCTAAGTTTTCTGAAAATTTCCTGAGATATCGGTTTAGTCTTGAACCACTTCTAAAGCATGTTTTGGGCCTTGTAGGCTTGTATTATGGACTTGATAAATGATTGTGAATGACTTGTATTTAAATTTGATAATTTTTTGAGAAATTTATGTTCGATTGTGTTATTAGTCCGGTAATGCTCCGTAACCCTATTCTGGCGACGGATACATGTTAGGGATGTTACAGTATGATCTTGAAAAGAATGCACTCTAGGACTTATGCTAGCATTTTTTCCACACTTAGAAAGAAATTTTGAAATATTGTTTCCATATGAGTGACTTGTCAATAAAAAGAGTTTGTAAGTATGATTTTGTTGATGCATGATTATGTGCAAAGATTGATGTTGCTTAAACGTATTGCAAGATTGCCTTAGCAAAAATTTTGCATTGCATGAAACATTACTTGGGATGAGCAATGGATTAAGTTTGGAGGTGTGTAAACTCTAAATTATATAGGTTTTTTAGTAGTTTTTACCACTTTTTTACTTAAGAATAATACTAATGCTGACTATTTGTTAATTAATTAAGTGAATTTTAAAAAAGAATGTTGCTTAGTAGCCTGGTAGCGGACTCCAAGATTCATGCGATTTCTCTTCTTGATTTTTTCTCTCATTTCGTGTATCTGCCTCTTATTCTATTGAATATTATGGCAGTTGATGGGATTGTCGTGTGTGTTGGTATTGTGTATGTAACACCCCGTACCCGAGACCGTTGCCGGAGTCGGACATGAGGGGTTCACAGACTAAATTCACTTATTTTCACAGTCCATTTAAAAATTTCCAGACTAGCTGGTTAACTGCGTCACTGTCGCCTTAAAAATCATATCTTGAGTTTCAACACTCGAAAACCAGTTTCGTAAATTTTTCCTGAAACTAAACTCATACATCCATCTAAAAACTTTTTTCTAGAATTTTTGGTCAAGCCAATTAGTACAGTTTATTAGTTAAAGTCTACCCTGACTCAGGGTTCGACTACTCTGACCTTCATGCATTACGACTTAGATATCTCCTTGTACAGGGCTTCAATACTTATGACGTTTGTTTATATTGAAACTAGACTCAAAAAGGAATCTATAAATATATGGCATGACTTCTAATTATCTCTGGTTAATTTATAATGAATTTCCAAAGTCAGGTCAGGGGATCCAGAAATCGCTCTGGCCCCGTTCCATGAAAACCTAAATATCTCTTAAAATCTGACTCATATGACTGTTCCGTTTCTTCCATATGAAAATAGATTCATCGAGGTTCGATTACATAATTTATTCACTATTTAACTCCAATCCTACTAATTTTAGTGATTTTTCAAATTATACCACTGCTGCTGTCAGCATCTGCCTTTAGGGTAGGCTTTACCTATTACATAGTTTCCATGATTTCACTAACCCTTTAACATATATAGCACAAAATATGATTGTGATTAACCATTCCAATGGCCAATCATTGCCAAGGATATCCACACCTCTCAATAACCATATACATACAAGATGATTATAACATTATGCTCAAAATATATATATAAGCCATTTTCGCATGGCTATCCAAATTTGTACAATACCGAAAGGTACATGACCAACGTCAAAAGGGTAGTCCTATACATGCCATTTTCAGAGTTCAACCAAAAGTGTACCAAAAGGGCTTTGATAGTGTGGGCGACTTCGACTTCGATAATCCCGAGTCCGATAGCTGACGAGCCAAAATCTATAAAATAGAGATTCAAAGGACAGAGTAAGCATTTAATGCTTAGTAAGTTTTGAGCAATGAAATTAAACACAACTGAAGTATAGCATTCATATAACTAAACGGATAATTTCATATACACATATTTTCAAAAAAAATCAGTCCTACTTCACATTTCCAACCCTTATATTCATACATAAGGGATCAACTTAACCAAGGACCGGAAGCTCATTAATCGACTGAGCGAATAATATTCAAAAGGAAGCAACTATTCCAATGCACATACGAAACATACCTCATTGTTGGGATTTTACGAGCGTATTAATTGAAATTGTTACAGCAAGATCGCTCATTCCCAAATCAAGTACCTTCGGAATTTAACCGGATATAGCTACTCGCTCGAATGCCTTTGGGACATAGCCCGGTTATGGTAACTCGCACAAATGCCTTCGGGGCTTAGCCCGGATATAGTAACTCGCACGAATGCCTTCGGGACATAGCCCGGTTATAGTAACTCACACAAATGCCTTCGGGGCTTAGCCCGGAATTAGTCACTAGCACAAATGCCTTCGGGACTTAGCCCGGTTATCATCTGAATATCTATGCACATATCAATAAATCATGACACATCTCTATTTCAATTTCATAACTAGAATTCAAACACAAGTCACTTATCAAGCATTATCATTTCGGCTCAATAGCTACATACAAGAGCATGATTTTGATTTACTTAAAACATGATCTAATCGAATCATAATCTAAGCTCCATTACTCAAAGACTTACCTCGGAGGTGGTCGAACAATTTCGGCGGCTACTCGATCACTTTTTCCTTTCCCTTATCCAACTGTGGTTCTCTAAGCTCTTGAGCTAATTCAAACAAATTTAACTTATTAAAGTCTCATTATGCTTGCTTATGGCCGAATATGACAAGGAGTTTGATAGGTCATATGGCCACCTTTAGCTCAAATACAAAATGGTCATAGGCATTTTTAATCACATTGAGCAATTTAGTACAATTAATCAAACATTTTCTCATGTGCACCTTTATGACCAAATACACACATCATTAACCTAATATCAATTAACTAAGCACTTAACAAATTCTCCTTGAACCGATTGTCTAAGTCAAGATAGGATCATCATTATGCTTACCTATTGCCGAATGTACAACATCAATCTATGCATTCATTCGTGTGGCCGAACATGCATGTCTATGTTGAGGCCGATTGCATACTTAATACATTCTACAAGTATGGTCACTTGTATTGACCAAACACCATTTTGTTTCAAGTTCAAAACTTGGCTAATACGCATATATGCACTATTAAAGCATCCTCTCCATTCCATCAACACATGCATTACTCATTAATATACAAAATTATATTCGGCCTTAGCACACATCTTGCTGGCCGAATTTTTCTCCATCTAGTAACATTTTATGTACTATACCGAACCAAAAAGATCAAACACCTAGCTTAATCATTTCCAAAACACTTAACCGGCCTTTGACCAAGACTTTAAACAAAGTCTATGTTCGGCTATCACACATATGGGCATTATTAGTTCAAAGTTTTAACAAGATTAATTTCTTTGATCTTAACCTAAATGACAACCCCCATTGTTCATCTAGATTTAGCATGAAACAAACACCAACGAAGAAAACAACACCCATGGCCGAGTATCATCTTCATCACATAGCAAGATTTAAACCATGGGCTAAGTAGAACTCAAACTAACATAAAAAATATGCATGAATCTCATGGAACAACATCAAACTTACCTTAACTTAGCTACAAGCATGGCCGAATCTCTTCAATATTTCCTCCTTTCTTTCCTTTGAATTTCGATCAAGGAGAATGAAAAAGGATGGACACATTTTTTTTTCTTTGTTTTCATCATTTTCCTTTTTCCATTTCTTTATTACTAGCTTTTTATTTTATTGTTTCCTACATACCACATTAGCACACCATGCTTAAAATATGCTATGCCCCATAGCATGGCCGGCCACTAGCTCAAATATTGGGCAATTTGACATGCAAACCCACCATTTCTATAACATGCATTAATAGGCCACTTTACATTTGCCTAGCACATTTCAAAATTTTCTCACATAAGTCCTATTTACTAAAATTCACCTACAATTAAACAAAATCCAAATATAAAATTTTCACACATGCATATATACATATAATAAGCATCAAATATGACAGCTAATTATTTTTATGACTCAGTTTTGTGGCCCCGAAACCACTTCCCGACTAGGGTCACATTAGGGCTGTCACAGTGTAGCTGTGTTTCTTTGTTTTGAAGTGTGCCTTGGTGGTGTATGGTGATATTGATCTGACGTGAAGGGTTTCGTCAAGCTCAATTAATGAAAAAGGCATTCTTGGTGGATGTTCCTCGAGTTTGATGACGACTTTTATCTATATTCTAATTTTTCCTTATGTTTTGTATTTCTTTGTTTCGGTGGATTTTTCTGTTCACGTGCATTTTGCATGTTATTATTTTTCGAAGACAACCTCATTGGGGCCCTCAGTGGCCAGAAAATTGATTTCTAATTGACTTTTCTGTGTTTTGCATGAAAAAGGAGTCCTTCAAATTTTTTCTTGTATTTTGCATTCTTGGTGGTTTTAGGGTTTTTAAGTTTTTCTCATCCTTAGACTGTTTTGGCTCGTCTTTTCCCTTTTAGTAGGAGTTTTGTCTTCATTTTCTTTAAGGGGGTGGTTTGTTTCTTTCTCTTCTCTAGCTTTCATGGTCATGGTGTTTTGCCCTGTTTTCTTTCATTTTTTCCGTTCCTGATCGAAGGCTGTATGCTCCATTTGCTCCTCTTTTTTCCTTTTTGTATAGTGCTTTCTTATGTGTTTTTTAAGTTTGTTGGTTTCCACTTCTTTTTTTAGTTTAGTTGATTTTCTCTTTTATTACTTCTTGTTTGTTTTCTATTTTCTCATGCTTCCTAGGTTTGTGTTTTGGTTTTTGTTGGCTCTGTGCCTTCTTTCCTATCCGCAACTGTTTCTTGTGTTGACTTGGTTTGGCCGATGGAAGAGATGTTCGAGAGCGATAGGGAACCGATGGCTGATTACATAAATGTAATATCCTAATTTTGGGCCTAGTCGGAATAGTGGTTTCGTGACCACAAAATCTGAGATAGAAATAATTATTTTATGATTATTTTAAGGTCTATGATATGATTGCATGATTGTGTGAAAATTTCGTGAAGAAATTTTATGCATAAAGTGCTTAAATTGAAATTAGGGACTAAATCGAATAATTTGCAAAACTTGTATTCTAGAAGTTTCTAGTATGAAATTGTTTTGAAATATTAATTAGGAGGTCTTAAATAGCAATTTTACCAATTTTTAAGTCTTGGACAAAAATTGGACATGGATGGAATTTTTGGAAAGTTTAGTAGTAAGGGCATTTTGGTCATTTAGGGGTAAAATGAATTAAAATACAAAATTAAAAGCCAATTTTACTCATCTTCAACCCCATGGCCGAATATAGCAAGGAGAAACCATGGCTAGGGTTTTTCAAGCTTCCAAGCTCGATTGTAAGTCCGTTCTAGCCTCGTTTTTAATGATTTTTACGTTTTTGGAGTCCCGGTAGCTCGATTTAGCTTATGCTAGCAATAATTTAACCTAGGATTTATATTTGGAAAAATACCCATAGGTGAAATTTGTGTATTTTGGTGTTTTATGATAGAATATGAGGTTTTAAATTATGTTAGACAACTTGTGCTACTCGGTTTTAAGTGAAAACGAGCAAAAGGGCTTAATCGGTAAAAATACCTAATAGTCATAAGTACATGTCAGAGTGAGAATTTGATGTTGCCATAGAAGGAAAAAATGATCAGCATGTCATAAAACATAAGAAAATAGGCTGAATTTTAATTTACGAGCTTTGGGGAAAAAGTGTAAATATGCAAAAGTTTAGGAGCAAAATTGTAATTTTTCCAAAATATGATTTTGGGTCAATTTGAATAATGTGAGTCCTAATTAGACTATATTTTAAATGATAGAGCAAGGAAAACTGAAATTCGGGCTAAAATGGGGAAAATACCAAGTTGTGGACGAAATGGTAAAAGTAGCCATTTTCGCATACGAGGTAAGTTCATGTGTAAATGTAGTAACATAATTGCCATTTTAAGCAATTTAATGTTGTTTGTATGATATGATGCCGATTATTATCATGAAATATTATGCTTTGTGGTTATTCTTGAATAATATGTAATTATGTGAATTACTTGATGGTATGAACTATCACCGAATTATCGATTTCGATATTCCGTGGAAGACGGCAAAGATGTGAGATCGAGGAAAAAAGCCCGTTTGAACCTTAGGAATAGATTAGGATACAAGTGACATGTCACTGGGATATTTGGGCATCCGAACTCGTTGAGTTGAGTCCGAGTTCACTTATGGATGCGAACGCCCGATCTCGTTGAGTTGAGTCCGAGTTCACTTATGGGCGGGTTACATGGTAGCTTGGCTACATATGTGGCATTTATGTGCAAACTTTCCATGTATCCGAATTATATTCCGATGTGTTCAACGGGTAAAGTTCTACTGAAATGGAGGAATACTCAAGATGAAAGGGACGTATTGGTAAGTGTTGTGAAATGGGTACTTTGAACAGGTATGTACTAAACCCTCGGGTTGAAAAATCGATATAACAACAATATGGTAAGATGATAAATGAAAATGTGATATGAATGTCTTGGTGATGATTATGCAAATGATGTTTTATGTTTGCTTATATGGTTATGTTACTTGCTATTTGCATGTGAACTTATTAAGCATTTATGCTTACTCCCTCCTTTTCATTCCTTGTAGTTTTGACAAGCCAGCTCGGAAATCGGGAACGGTCGGAGGCTCGCTCACACTATCCGTATACCATCTTGGCATAATGGCTTGTATATTTTGAGTATGGCATGTATAGCATTATAATCATTTTGTATATATGGTCTTATGATATGGTTATTGAGTGGTATGGAAATGCTTGGTAATGATTAGCCATTGGAATGGCTAATAATGATCATATTTGGTGTTATGTATGTCAAATTGCTAGCTGATCCATGGAAACCATGAAATAGGTAAATTTTACCATAAAATAGATTCTCACAGCAGCAGTGATGTAAATTTGAAAAATCACTAAAAATAGTATAAATGGAATTAAATGATGAGTTTGTTATGAAATTGAAGCTTAATGAGTTTATTTTCATATGGATTGAACGAAACAGGTATATGAGCTATATTTTATGAGATATTTGAATTTTTGTGAAACAGGGCCAGAGTGATTTCTGGATCCCCTGTTCTGACTTTAAAAATTTATCCTAAATTGTAAAAATATAATTAGAAGTCATTATTTATATTTACAGATTCCTTATTGAGTCTAGTTTTAAGAGAAACAAATTTCATAGTCATTGAAATTCTGTACAGAGAGATATCTGATTTGTAATACACAGAGGTCAGAGTAGTTGAACCCTGAAATAGGGGAGACTTTAACTAATAAACTGTACTAATTGGCCTGACCAAAAATTCTATAAAAAAATTAGTAGATAGATATATGAGTCTAGTTTCATTAAAAATTTACGGAATTGGATTTATTTTGGAACTCGAGATATGATTTTTAAAGCGAGTGTGATGCAGTTAGCCAGCTTGTCTGGAAATTTTAAAATAAATTGTATGAGCTATTTAAGTAATGAATTAAGTCCGTTAACACCTCGTGTTCGACTCCGAAAATGGTCTCAGGTACGGGGCGTTACATTTAGTGGTATCAGAGCAGGTTTAGTCGGTTCTCAGACTAACCGAGCATGTGTAAAAGTTTAGCTATACATGCCACTGGTTTGTGATAGTGTGATGTCTTCCGACGCGTATGAGTACCGTCTTTTTTAGACAGGGTACTCTCCAACCGAGCTGTGCCGACCATGTTCAATGTTATGTGAAGGTATTTGAGTAAAATTATGATTATGATAAGTCTCAGTTCAGAAAAGTATGAATAAAGGTTTATGATACGTATGTGATAAATATTCATATTTGCTTAATGCTCATATGATGTAGTGTATGTGGCTTACTTGATAAGATGAAAGGAATAAATAGAAAGTAGTAGAGGTATGAATAAAGGTCATAATATTATGATACGAGTGAAAATGTCCTTGTCTTAATTTGGACGTCGAATGTTGATAAATGTTAATGATATATAATTTTTAGGAGATAAAGGATTATAATGAAATGAACTTATATATGTTAAATTGTTGGACTGAATTATATGATTGTAATGATATGTACATGATGATGCACAAAATGAAAGTTGTGATTGTGATGCAAATATCTATGTTTGTTTGGCCTTATATGATGTCATGAGCATGAATTAATTTAATTAAATGAATGGATAAGTAAAGCTATCTAGAAATCATAGACTGTATGCATAATTATATTGTCTAAATGGGACAATAGGAAAATTTGTGTAAGCCAACATGAATGTTGCATTGCCTGAATGAATGACATGATTTTGATGATGTTGCTATGATGATGGAAGTTGTGTCATATGTGTATGTATAAAAAAGTCGAGTCAGAGGTCCTACAACCCCTCCCCCTTACCGAAGTGGTACTTATAATGGAATTTCATGAGATTTGTATTGAATAAGTTTTCGGTTGAGAACCCAAAGAGTACAGTGATAGAATAATTATAAGTATGATTAGAGATTGAAAATGAGCTGATAAGTAAAGTCAGAGCCAGTAAAGTATCGGATTGACGTAAAGATTATTGGAGTTATGCACTGTCCCAGTTAGAAAAGGAATTCTCCTTGGTAAACCGAATTACTTAGGTGCAAGGTTGAGAAAAGTGTAAATCAAAATTTATTCAGAATTGGCCTTCTTTAGTGAATGGTTTAATATGAAATTTGTGACGACAGAACTAGTTGGGGAAATAATATTTGATGTGAACTATCTGAGTGTGACAGTTATGACTGGACAGATTTAGCAGTCTCTTTTGAGATGTTCTATGTGTTTACCCGTTCTCAGAAATATTTCTATGGCTATTGATCTTCTGAAGAAATTCTTCTTATATGGGAATGTCTTCTAATTCTGGTGTTAGATGAAAGCATTGGTAGTCTGACTGGTTTATAATTTATATTGCTCTATTTCATCGGGTATTCTATTTCATTTCGTCTGATAAAAATTGATGAGAGAATACGTATGATATTATGATTCTGTTTCTTCTACTTGATGCTTCATCTGATATATATGTTTGGGAAGATATATTGATCTTGTTATATTTGATTTCAGTGGGATTAAATGATGTTTTCTTCTGGACTTTCTTTCTTTGAAGAATTATCGAGGTATTCCGTATTTTCTCTATGAGTTTGGTTTTCGATTCTTCGGCATAGTATCGTATCTTGGGTTTCTTTATCCTGGATCTCTTTATTCTGGATTTCTTTATCCCGGGTTTCTCTATCTTGGATTTCTTTATTCGGTTTTCTTGTTATCTTTGTTCTATAATTTGTCAATTATGACTCATGTTCGAAGTACGTTCTTCAGCTCATGATAATCATGTCAAATATGACTATACTTCTAATTTGATCTTGGTAATGTGGTGATTTTAGTATCGGGATTTTTCTAATTTCTGTGTAAGGATTTGACATCAGTAAAGGCATAGGTGATAAAAGCGCGAGTTTCAGTTGGTATGGTGAATTATTTATTTGAAAGATTTCATGTGACAATTATGTCAGGATTATTTTTCTCAAGTCTGATAATATAATTTCATTTTTGTACTGATAAAAGAGTAAATAGTTTGAACGAGAAGTGTATATTTATTAGAAAAGAGTTGGATATTAGTTTAAGTCACTACGAATGATAAGGTTTCCATCTTGTGAAAGCTGAAAAGTTTATTACATGTTGACAGAGTTCGGATAGATGAGAATATTGGTAACCGAAGCGTCTGAACTAGACTAGTCTACATTGAGCAAAGACTTCCTGACTTTCAGTAATGTATTGTTGTATGGATTGTGATGTGTTTTAAGACAGTGAGGTAATGTGATAGTTTAGAGCATCTGATGTTACATAAAATCGGAGTTGTTAAAGGGGTTAAAGCCGAGCATTGGGATCTATCAAAATTATCCTTGTCAGTGTTGATATTGGGATGGAAATGAGAAGGATTATTCTTGAGGCCATATCAGAATCATTTCTATGGCGGAAAGAGGAAAATGTGATGTATCCTATTATCAAATGTTTGGCGAGATCTATAAATCATATCTGTATTGAATGAATTCCTACTCATCAGATTCATGGAATTTCAGTTCTCTTTGATTGTTGGATGTCTTGGAATTCTGGTCTCCATTAAATCAAGTTGAGATCCGGGATTTATGTCATGATATCATGGGAAACTGAGAAGGGTTGAAAGTTTAAGAACAGTTGAGAGTTGAGACTGTAAGCTTTTAGATCATATGAGAAATTGAAGAGATGTATTGGAGGTACAGTCTAAGTGCAAGTTCTTCGACACCGAATATGAGATTAAAAGTGAAGACCACTTTTCTGGTAAGATTTTCGGGGACGAAAATCCCTGAAGGGGGGGAGAGTTGTAATATCTTGATTTTGGGCCTAGTCGGAATAGTGGTTTTGTGACCACAAAATCTGAGATAGAAATAATTATTTTATGATTATTTTAAGGTCTATGATATGATTGCATGATTGTGTGAAAATTTCGTGAAGAAATTTTATGCATAAAGTGCTTAAATTGAAATTAGGGACTAAATCGAATAATTTGCAAAACTTGTATTCTAGAAGTTTCTAGTATGAAATTGTTTTGAAATATTAATTAGGAGGTCTTAAATAGCAATTTTACCAATTTCTAAGTCTTGGACAAAAATTGGACATGGATGGAATTTTTGGAAAGTTTAGTAGTAAGGGCATTTTGGTCATTTAGGGGTAAAATGAATTAAAATACAAAATTAAAAGCCAATTTTACTCATCTTCAACCCCATGGCCGAATATAGCAAGGAGAAACCATGGATAGGGTTTTTCAAGCTTCCAAGCTCGATTGTAAGTCCGTTCTAGCCTCGTTTTTAATGATTTTTACGTTTTTGGAGTCCCGGTAGCTCGATTTAGCTTATGCTAGCAATAATTTAACCTAGGGTTTATATTTGGAAAAATACCCATAGGTGAAATTTGTGTATTTTGGTGTTTTATGATAGAATATGAGGTTTTAAATTATGTTAGACAACTTGTGCTACTCGGTTTTAAGTGAAAACGAGCAAAAGGGCTTAATCGGTAAAAATACCTAATAGTCATAAGTACATGTCAGAGTGAGAATTTGATGTTGCCATAGAAGAAAAAAATGATCAGCATGTCATAAAACATAAGAAAATAGGCTGAATTTTAATTTACGAGCTTTGGGGCAAAAGTGCAAATATGCAAAAGTTTAGGGGCAAAATTGTAATTTTTCCAAAATATGATTTTGGGTCAATTTGAATAATGTGAGTCCTAATTAGACTATATTTAAATGATAGAGCAAGGAAAACTGAAATTCGGGCTAAAATGGGGAAAATACCAAGTTGTGGACGAAATGGTAAAAGTAGCCATTTTCGCATACGAGGTAAGTTCATGTGTAAATGTAGTAACATAATTGTCATTTTAAGCAATTTAATGTTGTTTGTATGATATGATGCCGATTATTATCATGAAATATTATTCTTTGTGGTTATTGTTGAATAATATGTAATTATGTGAATTACTTGATGAGTATGAACTATCACCGAAGTATCGATTTCGATATTCCGTGGAAGACGGCAAAGATGTGAGATCGAGGAAAAAAGTCCGTTTGAACCTTAGGAATAGATTAGGATACAAGTGACATGTCACTGGGATATTTGGGCATCCGAACTCGTTGAGTTGAGTCCAAGTTCACTTATGGATGCGAACGCCCGAGCTCATTGAGTTGAGTCCGAGTTCACTTATGGGTGGGTTACATGGTAGCTTGGCTACATATGTGGCATTTATGTGCAAACTTTCCATGTATCCGAATTATATTCCGATGTGTTCAACGGGTAAAGTTCTACTGAAATGGAGGAATACTCAAGATGAAAGGGACGTATTGGTAAGTGTTGTGAAATGGGTACTTTGAACAGGTATGTACTAAACCCTCGGGTTGAAAAATCGATATAACAACAATATGGTAAGATGATAAATGAAAATGTGATATGAATGTCTTGGTGATGATTATGCAAATGATGTTTTATGTTTGCTTATATGGTTATGTTACTTGCTATTTGCATGTGAACTTATTAAGCATTTATGCTTACTCCCTCCTTTTCATTCCTTGTAGTTTTGACAAGCCAGCTCGGAAATTGGGAACGGTCGGAGGCTCGCTCACACTATCCGTATACCATCTTGGCATAATGGCTTGTATATTTTGAGTATGGCATGTATAGCATTATAATCATTTTGTATATATGGTCTTATGATATGGTTATTGAGTGGTATGGAAATGCTTGGTAATGATTAGCCATTGGAATGGCTAATAATGATCATATTTGGTGTTATGTATGTCAAATTGCTAGCTGATCCATGGAAACCATGAAATAGGTAAATTTTACCATAAAATAGATTCTCACAGCAGCAGTGATGTAAATTTGAAAAATCACTAAAAATAGTATAAATGGAATTAAATGATGAGTTTGTTATGAAATTGAAGCTTAATGAGTTTATTTTCATATGGATTGAACGAAACAGGTATATGAGCTATATTTTATGAGATATTTGAACTTTTGTGAAACAGGGCCAGAGTGATTTCTGGATCCCCTGTTCTGACTTTAAAAATTTATCATAAATTGTAAAAATATAATTAGAAGTCATTATTTATACTTACAGATTCCTTATTGAGTCTAGTTTTAAGAGAAACAAACTTCATAGTCATTGAAATTCTGTACAGAGAGATATCTGATTCGTAATACACAGAGGTTAGAGTAGTTGAACCCTGAAATAGGGGAGACTTTAACTAATAAACTGTACTAATTGGCCTGACCAAAAATTCTATAAAAAAATTAGTAGATAGATATATGAGTCTAGTTTCAGTAAAAATTTACAAAATTAGATTTCGAGTTTCGGAACTCGAGATATGATTTTTAAAGCGAGTGTGATGCAGTTAGCCAGCTTGTCTGGAAATTTTAAAATAAATTGTTAACACCTCGTTAACACCTCGTGTTCGACTCCGGCAATGATCTCAGGTACGGGGCGTTACAATAAATGTGATGTTGGAAATGTCATCTCCTTCGGAGAGAAGGAACCATAAATCTATGCGCGATGGAATGGGACGATTCAAAAGTGAAAGAAAGAGGCAAAAGGGACCGAATGGAGATCACATCGACGAGAGCCCAGCTAAACTCGTTAAAATAAGACTTTTGGATAATGTATCACCTTTGAAGGCGGTGGCTGGCGAGCCCCACCAAGAACAATGAAGGTCTTTTGTTGGAACTTTCATAGGGTGGGGAACCCTGCGATAGTCTGTAAGTTAAGGCAACTCCTTGTTGCTAATGGGTCGATATTGTTTTTCTTTGCGAAACTAAAATTCATTCAAATAGCTTCTCTTGTATTCGTTCGACGTGTAGGTTGGAGGGTTGCATGGTTGTTAGCTCAGAGGGGAAGAGTGGCGGCCTGGCCTTGATGTTGAGGGAGGAGGTGAAAGTCACTGTGCAAAATTATTCTAAATATCATATTCATTTGTTGGCCAGCTTGGACGATGGTGAGGTGTTTCGGTTTACTAGATTTTATGGTCAAGCCGATCCAAACCTTAGAAAAGAGTCTTGGGACATGCTTAGGAGGGTGAAAAGTATGGTTAAGGATGGACAGATTGTGGGGGGGGAGACTTTAATGCCATCCTCAATAATACTGAGAAGGACGGAGGGCGTAAAAAGCCGAGAAGCTCTATGGATGAGTTTTACGATATCCTAGATGAATTGTCATTGGTGGATGTTAAAACCTACAATGGGTGGTTTACATGGACTAACAACAGAGAGGGCCCCGACCTAATTAAGGAGAGATTGGATAGGTTTCTTATCTAGGATGATATGGTTGATAAGCTATCGTTTCTTACTACTACGGTTGTCTGTCAGTCTAAGTTCGACCATGAGGCCATTATCTTGAATACGATTGGCAGCAAAATGAGGGAGAAATGGGGGGGACCAAAGATCGTGGTTCAAGTATGATGTTTGCTGGGCTAAGGAGAAGAAGGCAAGGGAGATCATCACGTGCATTTGGTTTAACAAGGATAGTAATATTTTGGAAAAGATGGAGAAAGTTCGTGAGGAGCTTGGCCCGTGGTAATACCAAAGATACAAAAGAATGAAGAATAAGATAAATGGGCTGCAAAAAAAGATTAGCGAGCTCATGGATGGTCCAAACCATGATAGGTCAACAAATATCCTCAAGACTGTTCGTGGTAAGCTGCGTCACCTGTATGATGTAGAGGAGAAGTATTGGGCACAAAGGGCGTATCCAGTGGCTTAGAGAGGGCGACAGGAATACCCGTTTCTTCCACGTGAGGGCTACTGGGCGAAAGAAAAAAAAACAACATTGACAAGCTTAAGAATTTGCAAGGGATATGGCACGAAGATAAGAATGAGATTTGTAACATTGTTTGGAACTACTTCCATGATCTTTTCAAGACTACTATCGATCTGGGCTAGGATATTGATCTAAATTTTGTTCCTGAGTGTATTACGGAGAGAATGACTAGTATTCTTAACAGAGATTTCACTGATGATGAGATTGTGGCTATGTTTAAACAACTGGATGCCTGTAAAGCGCTGGGAATTGATGTGCTTTTTGGGAGTTTCTATAAAGAGAACTGGAGACTGTAGGTAGCGATGTTTTAAGGATGTGTAATGATATCCTTAAAGGCACTAAAAATTTTGATTGTATTAATGAAACGCTTCTTGTTATGATCCCTAAAACTAAGAACCCCTGTGAGATGACTAACTTTTGCCCAATAAGTCTTTGCAAGGTTACAAGATCATATCAAAGTTTCTAGCTAATCGGCTCAAAGTTCTTCCCCACTGCACCAGCCAAAACCAAAGCACATTCGTCCCTGGTTAGATGATCCACGACAATGTCTTTATTGCTTATGAACTTATGCATTATCTTCGAAGCTCTAAAAACGGACCCAAAAAGGGTTGTGTGGTCAAGCTCGATATGAGCAAAGCATATGACCGGGTGGAGTGGAGCTTCCTTGAAAAAGTGATGATTAAAATGGGCTTTTCTAGTGATTGGGTCAAAAAAATCATGACCTGTGTTTGTATTGTTCGATATAGATTCAAATGCAATATGAACCTTATTGATGTCATTGTTTTGGAAAGAGGCCTTCACCAAGGGGACCCTTTATCCCCTTATCTGTTTCTTTTTTGTATGGATATTTTTTCTCGCATGTTGGAAAATGCCCAAGAAACTAATAAAATTAAGGGTATCCGAGTGAGTAAGGATGGCCCCAGAATAAACCATCTATTTTTTGCTGACGACACTCTTTTGTTTGTCAGGAACCAACGTAGTGAAGTGGAAGCTTTTACGCAAATCTTGGAAAATTTTGGAAAAAGTGCCGGGCCAAAGCATTAACCTGGATAAGTCAATGGTGAACTTTAGCCCCAACACCCCTATGTCTCAGCGCGTGATTTTGGATGGCTTACTAAAACTGAAAATGGTCGAAAAACTTGATGGCTACCTCGATCTCTCTATTTCTGTTGGTAAGAAGAAATCTATCGTGTTTCAAAATATCATGGATCGCATAGCTAGCAGAATCAACAGTTGATCAAAGCGATTATTATCAAATGGGGGTAAGGAGATCTTTATTAAGTCTATCATCCAAGCTATCCCTACCTATGCCTTCTCGGTTTCTTGGCACCTAAGGGAGTGCTTGAGGATATTCAGTCGATGATGAGTCGCGTTTGGTGGGGGGAGGGGAAAAGAAGAGGGCTGGAATATGGTGCCTTGGGATCAAAGGTGTTATCCCAAAGGTATGGGAGGTCTGGGCTTTAGGGACCTTCGTCTTTTTGACGTGGCTTTTTTGCATCGGCAAGTTTGGCGTCTCATCAATAGTAGAGACATGTTGTGCTTTAGAGTCTTAAGTGCGAAATACTTCCTCGATGACGATGTCTTTCACCCAAAAAGTATGGACAAGACTTCCTATACTTGGCAGAGCATTGCCAAGGCTGCTTGTATCCTCTAGGAAGGTTTTCGTTGGAATGTGGGAAATGGAAAAAGCACTAAGGCATGGTACGATAACTGGAGTTTTGAGGGTCTGTCGGGTGCATCTATCCAGCTCAATAAATGGATGGTTAAGGAAAACAATGTGTGTGAGCTTTTTAATGAAAGCAAGGATGGCTAGAACGAAGATAGGGTCCTTGATCTCTATGGTGAAAATTTGAAGGACCAAATTTGCAATATCCCCATTATCCATAATGATCCTGACGACCAACGAATCTGATTCCATAACCCGCATGGCAGTTTTTCCTCAAAGCCTGCTTACTCGTGGATGATTTTTAAAAAAGTTGTCTATGGCCCTCATAGGATCTTTTGGAGAATAGCTTGGAAGTTGAAAACCCTGTCGAAAATTTGTATATTTTGTTGGAGACTAGGCCACAATATCTTTTCGATGTATGATAAAATTTCCAGCATTCGTAGTGGCTTTAAAAGCACCTACACGAATGTGGCAAGGACAAGGAAACTCTTATTCATGCATTGAAGGACTGCTCGATGGCTCGAGCGGTGCTTGCGTATGGTGGTCTTATTAACAATCTTCTTGTTAGGGATTATGATCAATGTATTGACTGGATTGAAAATGTCGCTAGAGAGCTGGATAATAAGGCGGTCGCTGATCTTATCACTATCCTTTGGAATGTTTGGAACAGCAGAAACAACCGCATTTTTAGGGGTGTGGAGGAAGAGGCCAAAGTGACCTGGGAGAGAGTGGCGACGTTGAGCCATGACTTCCAGGTTTATAATCTGTTGGAGGATCCTATGCTGTCGAGAAAGGTTGAGGAAAAAGTCTAGAGGAAACCTAATCAGGGGATGGTAAAAATCAATTTCGATGCCATTGTTACTGGGAAGAATATGTGCTTCGGGATGGTGGCCAGGGACTTTGATGGTTTTGTCCTGGGCGGACGGATTGGTATTTTGGATAAGGGTGTGCAAATTGAGGGACGAAGGTGTAGGCTCTGGAAGAAAGCATCACTTTTGCCCAGTCAAAAAACTGGAATAAAGTGGAGTTGGAGTCTGACTGTCTTAGCCTTGTTAATCGCTTCAACAAAAGGGACGCTGATTGACTATGTAGGGCTATAGCATGCGGGAGATCCATAAACAGCTGGAGTCTTTTAATTGGTTTAATATAACTTGGGCCTTGAGATGCTGTAACAAAATAGTAGACTTCCGTTGTAATTTGGCTAAGACTAAAAATTGTACCATGAACTTTAATATGGATTATCCGTTGAATATCCATGAGCTTGTTTTAAAAGATGCAATAAATTGATGTTGACCCTTGGGTCTTTTCTTCAAAAAAAAAAGTGAATTTTTCTTATATTCATAATGGACATGAATTTATGAAATACATAAATTTATGCTTTATTGTATTAATTTTGTGTACAAATTAAATTATTTCATGTTATTTATTAATGTGATGTATTTAATTATGCAGTGGGACCATGAAGTGGACTTAATAAAGATCTTATTACAATTTTTGTATGGACACCAATTCTGCCTTACTTGGATGACAAAACCATGCAAACTAGGTCATGAATATGTTACAGTGACCCGGTTAAAAATGGTGTTACATGGTTGACAAGTCTGACAATTTAATGGGTCATAAAACCATCCAAACAAGGAGAAGAGAAGCCCAATTCGGCAAGGATATTTGGCAGCCAAAAATCAGCTTTTGGGATAATTATTTAGAGGTCCCTACACTTGAAATTAATTAAAAATCAGCACACCAATTTTTCCCAAGAAACCGTCCAACCGTTGCTTGATTCAAGCATGATTTCATGCTTAAATCAAGAAACCAACATCCATTTTCTTCCACAATATGTGGTCGTCCAAGAAAAGGAGTAAATGGGGGATTTTTCAAACTATTTTTAGTAAACTCATCCACCAACTTCGACTATAAATACCCACCTCCATTCCCCATTTCAAAGCATCCCCTACATACCTCATTTATCATTCATCTAACATTTCTCTTCCATTCTCTCATTCCCTCTCTTCATTCCCATGCATAGCATCTCATATTTTCTTTCTTTCTTAGCTAGCGAAACCTTGATATGATCATCTCTTGGTCAGCCACCATGAGAAGTCATTAACAAAGGAGCAACAAAAGGATGAAATGAAACTTCTTCAATTGGGATTTGCAAGGCTGTTGATTCGAACAAAGTTTACTTTTCCTTTACTTGTTACTTTGATTTTAATCATGTTTGCAATGTGCTTTGTTATCTTATCATCCACAATGGTAGATTAAATTTGTTTAGCTAGAATGATTGCATCAATTCAATGAAGTTTGTTTAAGTTTTGTTTATAGTGTTTGTTCCTCTGTCATTCAAGTTTTCAATTAAAATCAAGTATGTATTTCATTAATACGTGATTGGATGCATTGGAATTAGCTAAGTGATCCTAACTAGACGACGGCTAATGGACACAATAGTTGAAAAGTGCATGCTTAATTTAGATCCTAAAATGACTAAATTAAAAGTTCATAATAACTTTAATGAGCTCTATTACCTTTCATAGATTTTAGGTTTATGTGATTAAATATTTTCAAACCTAACTCATCCTTGTTACTTCACATGAATTCTAAGGAACTCTTATTTTGATATGATTAGTAAAATGCAAGCTTTACTAAGTAAAAGATTTTGAAAGGACTTAATTTGGTTTCAAACTCATGAAAGATCGAGTTGCCATGTAATATTTTTTGAACACTTTTAAACATGAGAAAAATGAATTAAGTTGAATGATGCAATTTTTTTATGCTATTCATGTTATTGATTGTTGAATTTTGTGTTCTTGTTGTTAAATTCATTCATACATTTTTATCATACTTAGATTAAATTGCATTATGGACATCTTACATCTTGATAATTTAATTTAGTTTAATCATCCATCACTTGAAATACTGCGTTCTTATCACCAATTTGTAAAACTTTATTTTTGCAATTAATTGATTAACATACACAGTCCCTGTGGAAACAATAACTCTTTTACTTACTTATTACTTGATAACGACTGTGTACACTTGCACAAACCTACACGTTACACCAACATACTGGCTAGGGGCTCGATAATCTTTAGAGCATAAGCCTCCACTTATATCAAAGCACATGAGTTACATACGCATGGTCAATGACTAACTCAGGATTTAGGTAAATCACACTATGAATGTCACAAGTGAATTAATTCACAAACGGATCCAGAATTAATTAAACTTGGGTCCAGCATAATGTATCATTCTTCTAATGAGTACATCTATGTCTCTACCTATAGTCCCAACATCTCTGGTAGCCAAGACTAGCCATCTCCCCGATTGGAATTGTAGACAACATAATAATACTTCTAAGTATTTGAATCAAATGCTCACTTTGATTCTTTTATGAGATTACGGACACATTTAGATTATCTACTGAAGTAAGTTGTGTAACACCCTTAGCCCGTATCTGTCCCCAAATTAGGGCTACAGAGTATTACTAAAGTATAACATCATATAGCAAACATTTTATTATTTCCAACAAACCACAACATAAATCATAGTAATATCAACTAAAACGATACATACGGTCCCTTTTACGAGCCCTCAATGCCCTAAAAAGATATGAGAAATGAATCGAGACTAAATTGGAAACATATGAAACTTTTTAGGAAAAAGTTAAAATTTTTCAAACTGCAGGGGTCACACGGCCAAGAGACATGCCTGTGTGGCCGTGTGGGCATTCGAAATAGGGACACATGGCCATGTCCCAGCTTGTGTCTGTGCCCGTGTTTCTCACTGACTTGGGTCACACTGCCAAGCCACACGCCCATGTGCTAGGCTGTGTACCCTTTGAAATAACCCCACATGTCTATGTGCCAAGTCGTGTGCTAGGCTGTGTAATAGCCTAACTTGCAACCATTTGAAAGATACAGGGAACACATCGTCGTGTCACCTAGTCGTGTGTCACACACGGCCATGTCTCTGACTGTGTGGACGAAAAATAGGCCATTTTCAAGCCATTTTTCTCACCCAAGTTCCTACCACTTGCACAAGTCAAATGCATATATAATCTGGCATTCAAAATACAACTAACATATGCAAATTAAAGCTTAAATATTATTGGAATAAACCATTCAACCAATATGCCAAAATGGCACCTCAATTTCAATAATTAAACTTGCCTAAACACCAATTGAATTCATTCATCATTCAAACTACCAATTGAACAATTTCAATATCACATTTTCGATGATATTCATATACCAAATATAAGCACAACAAACACCATTTTGGGCCATTTTCACATCCATCATACATCTTACCAATTTGACCTAAAACCAACCACATTTGAGCTGCCAAATCTAGCCATTAACCACATTTTGAACTATCTAAATCCAAACCAACCAACAATTCATAGTAGACCATTTTAAACATCAATTCAATTTCAATCCTATTAACCACCACCACATCAAAATAAAAACCACAAAAAACACCATATATTCATAATATCATAACTACAAGTTCATCAACCAAAATGTCATATATATTCAAGCCACACATAATGGCTAAATTCATCAAAAAAAATAGCTATACATGCCATTAAAACCATGACTTAAAATCCTCAAAATATACCGATATAACTGAGGGATAGTGTGATGGAACTCCGACAAGCTTCCACCCCAAACGAGCTTCTGATTATCTAGAAACACACAAGAAATAACACGAAGTAAGCATGTAATGCTTAGTAAGTTCGTAATTCATAAACAAAACTTACCATTTCAATATTTATATATAATCATAAAAACAATTTGAGACAATCCAACTTAGCTTGGGATTAGCCTAAGCAACAAAAACATTTCAAGTTAGATATACACATAACTTAACAACTCATAGCAAAACTTATAGCTTTTATGCACACAACATATAAGCATTCATACTTCCTTACATAAAGGTAAGTATATTTAAAGCATCTTCATCTCATACCTTTTTTATACTTTCATAGCCTTACTTTTCGAAGTTTTTTTCGATCCTAACCTATTGCATACCTGTTGAACCACTAGAATAATATCAAATATGCGGGACTCTTACACACTATGTGCCAACATGTGGTCAAAACCACTACTAACTCGTATATCATATAAATTCTCTCTTTTGAGCCATAAGTAGGTCTACTCACACAAGCTACCAGTCAAGATATAGCTACACAGTGCTGCTCACACAAGCTGTCAAGTAACAGCAACACATTCCGAAAACTCAGCCACCGGTAGGATGTATAGAACCAGCACCCAAAACACGGTAACCTCTAATGACATGTCAGTTGTATCCTTTATATTCCTAAAGTTCAAGTGGGATCTGAAAGTCGCTGAAACTTTGTTAGATGTTTTCGTAGAGTCGTAATACCATAATATAACCTAAAAGCATTTAAATCGAACATAACTCAATGCTACTCAAATGTACGAACTTACCTCGAACACGAACAAAGAAATATGATCAGTTAGTCCAACACTTTTTTGTTTCCCCGATCTAAATCCATACAATGCTTTTCTTGGTCTATATAATCAAATTTAACTCATTCACACTTCATTCTATTCAATTTAATCCAAAAAAATCATGTTTTGGTAAAATTCTACTTTTGCCCCTAATAATTTTGAATTCATTACAATTTAGTCCTTAAGCTTATAAAATGAAATTCATGCAATTTGATATCAACCAGCTAGCAAGCCCTACATTTCATTTATTTCACAATTTTACCATGAATAATTTTTTATTTTTCAATTTAATCCCAAATTGACAAATTCATTAAAATTTCCTTTACAAAAGTTGTTCGACTATCATCAAACATTCATTTTCATTCATCTAACAACAAAAACAACTAACATACATTCATGGTAAAACCCTAAACTTTTAACAATTTTGTAAATTAGTCCTGAGCTAGCTAGATTAAGCTACAACGACTCCAAAAACATAAAAAACATTAAAAACGGGATCAAAAATCACTTACATGCAGTAGGAAGTGTTGGTTGAATGCTTGAATGCTTAACAATTGTGATTTTCTTCATTAGAAATTCGGCTAGAAGAAGATGGACAAGGTAATTTGGTTTTATTTTACTTATTTTGTTTATTTAATTACTAGATTACTTATATAACCTTACTTAATCCCATTAATAATGTCCAAACTTGTCGCTACTAATTTTAATGAACTATTTACAACATAAGGAATCATACTTTAATGTTCTACAACTATTAAATACCTTTAGCTATTAGAACTCAACTTTTGCACTTTACACGTTTCAGTCCTGTTTACCAAATTAAGCATGCAAACGATAAAATTTCTTAATGAAATTTTTTATACGATTATACTATCATGCTGTAGGCATTAAAATAATAATAAAATAGAATTTTTTGACGTCGAATTTATGGTCCCGAAACCACTGTTCCAGTTTCACTAAAAACAGGCTGTTACAACTCTCCCTCTAAGAAATTTTCGTCCCCGAAATTCTAACCAGAAAATAGATTAAGATATTGTTTTATCATAGCTTCCTCGAGTTCCCAAGTGGCCTCCTCTATCTTGTTACATTTCCAAAGAACCTTTACTAAAGTTATGCTTTTGTTTCTTAACTCTTTAACCTCTCGTGCCAAAATTCTAGCCAATTCGTTATTATACAACATGTCAGGCTAAATTTCAACATCTGTCGGTGAAATGATATGCAAAGGATCTGATCGGTACCATTGTAACATGGATACATGAAACACATTATGAATCTTTTCTAACTCTAATGGTAAAGCTAGCCGATACGCCACTGACCCTATTCATTCAGTGATCTCGCATGGCCCGATAAAACACAGATTAAGCTTCCCTTTGTGACCGAAACGAAGAACTCTCTTCCAAAACGATACTTCTAGAAATACTCTATCGTCGATTTGAAATTCAATGTCTTTACATTTCAAATCTGCATACGATTTCTATCGATCTGAAGCTACTTTCAAACTGTCACGGATTACTTTCACTTTTTCTTCAATCCCTCGAATCAAATTGACCCCATGTATCTTTTTCTCACTGAGCTCAATCCAATACAAAGAAATTTGGCATTTACAACCATACAAAACTTCGTACATGCCATCTTTATACTTAACTGATAACTGTTATTGTATGCGAACTCAACCAACGGTACAGATTTCTCCCAGTTACCTTCGAACTCTACTACACAACAACGAAGCATATCTTTGAGTATTTGAATTATTAGCTCAGATTGTCCATATGTCTCAGGATGAAACACAATACTAAAACGTAACCGCATACCTAGAGCTTCCTATAACTTACTCCAAAATCGCAATGTAAACCGCGGATCTCTATTTGAAATAATAGAAACTGGCACCCCATGCAATCTAATAATCTCAAAGATGTAAAACTAAGCTAGTCTCTCAAGGGAGTAATCTGTACGTACAGGAATAAAATGTGCTAAATTTGTCAAACAATCAACGACAACCCAAATAGCATCTTTCTTTCTCATAGAAAGGGGTAAACCAGATACAAAGTCCATAGTAACTCATTCCCATTTCCATTCTGGTATTATCACTAGCTGCAAGAAACAAGAAGGTACCTGATGTTCAGCTTTTACTTGCTGACATACTAAACAACTTGATACAGAATCTGAAATCTCTCGTTTCAATCCCAGCCATCAATACATCTTTTTCAAATCATTTTACATTTTAGTGCTACCAGGATAAATGGACAATCTACCACAATGAGCTTCATACAAAATCTTCTGAATTAACTCTGAATCCCTCAGTACACAAACCTTGACTCTAAAAAGTAAACAATCATCAGACCTAATTTGAAAATTTGAATCAAGAGTCTACTCACACAATTTTCGTTTAACTATCAACGCATCATCACATTTTTAGCCCCACAAATCTATTGTAAGCACAATGGTTTAGCTTTTAACTCAGCTACAATCGAACCATCAATAGACAATGACAATTGCGTATTCAACGCTCGTAAAGCAAACAAAGATTTTCTACTCAGAGCATCAACCACTACATTTACTTTACTTGAATGATAATAAAATTTCAAATCATAGTCTTTCAACAACTCGTGCCATCTGCGTTGTTTCAAGTTCAAATCTTTCTGGGACATTAAATTCTTTGAACTCTTATGATCAGTAAAAATGTGACATTTTCCACCATATAAATGGTGTTGCCAGATCTTCAACGCAAACACAATAACTACTAACTCCAAAGCGTGTCGGATAATTCTTTTCATGCGGCTTTAACTGTTTGAAAGCATAAGCTATTACTTTACCTTCTTGCATCAAAACACAGCCTAAACCATTCAAAGATGCATCACAGAAAATCACAAACTCTTTACTCAATTCAGGTTGAACTAGAACTGGTGCCTCAGTCAACAATGCCTTCAACTGGTTGAAACTTTGCTGAGATTTTTCTGACAATTCAAACTTCACATCTTTCTATAATAGTCGCGTCATCAGAGTAGCTATCAACAGAATCCTTTGACGAATCTTCTGTAATAACCATCTAATCCCAGAAAACTTATGACTTTAGATACGTTTCTTGGTGGTTTCCAATCAACAACTACTGAAATTTTACTTGGATCAACTCTAATGCCTTCGGCCGATACTATATGTCCCAGAAAACCAACTTTTTAAAGCCAAAACTCACATTTTCTAAATTTAGCAAACAATTGTTTATCATGTAGGGTTTACAGCACAACTCTCAAATGTTTAAGATGCTTAGTCTTGTCTCAGGAGTAAATTAGAATATCATCAATAAAAACTAGGACGGATCTATGTAAATACGATCTGAAGATTTTGTTCATCAAATCCATAAATACTGCTGGTGCATTAGTTAAACCAAATAACATTACAAGGAATTCATAATGTTTGTACTTGGTCCTTAATGCAATTTACAGCACATCTAAATCTTTAACTCGTAACTAATAATAACCAGAATGTAGATCAAGCTTTGAAAATACTATTGCACCTTTCAACTGATCAAATAAATCTTCAATCTACATCAATGGATACTTATTCTTAATTGTAACTTTGTTGAGCTGTCGGTAATCGATACACATTCTCATTGACTCGTCCTTTTTCCTAATGAACAAAATTGGTGCACCCCAAGGCGAGAAGCTAGGTCGAGTGAAACCTCTATTTGTTAACTCTTGCAACTGAGCTTTCAACTCTTTCAACTCTGTAGGAGCCGTTCTGTACGGAGCTATCAATATCGGTGATGTTCTTGGTACTAACTCAATTGCAAATTCGACCTTTATAATCGGTGGTAATCTGGGTAACTTTTTTGGGAGCACATCGGGATATTCACAAACCACAAGCACTATTTCAAGTTTCAGCTCAGACACTTTAGAATACAGTGCATATGCAAGGTACGCATTGCAACCTTTTCTCATGTGTCTCTGTGTTGACATAGCTGAAATAACCATAGGCAACACACTCAAACTATCTGACTTTATCTGAAGATTTTCACCATTCTGACATTTTAATACAATAAGCATTCGTCTACAATCCACAATAGCATCATGCAGAGTCAACCAATCCATACCCAGAATCACATCAAATGCATCTAATGGCAATAGCATCAAATTGGCCAGAAAACTGTAACCTCGAGTCATCAAAGGACAATTCTTGTGGACTTTATCAGCTAACACATACTAACCTAGGAGGTTCGATAATTTAACCACGAATTCAGTGGACTCAACAAGTAAATTCTTACTTGACACTAGATTTGTGCATACATACAAATAAGTTGATCCAAAATCAATCAAAGCAGTAACTTTAGTGTCAAAGATAGAAAAATAACCAGTAATAACATCTAGAGAAGAAGCTTTCTCTCACACATAGATTGTATATGCTCTAGCTGGTGCTTGTGCCTTAGACCTCACAGTAGAGTCCTTAGTCGCACTACGGCTAATATCACATTTCTAGTGTTCCACGACGATCTCTCTCTCGCAGTTATATTACTCGGTCGAACTGTCTGAATCTTGTCTTTTTCAGGTAACTCAGGACAATCCCAAATAAAATGTTCCTGCAAACCACATCTAAAACAAGCTCTGTCTTTCATCTACCATTCTCCAAAGTGTCATCACCCACATCACTTATAATCAAGCTTGTTGGCTTTAACACTGCTAACACTCGCTACTGATATAGCTTGAGCTTTAGAACTCTCGTGTTGCTTACCTCAATCTCTATTAGGATACCCCCACTAAAGCAGCTGAACGATTGTGGTATTTTTTCGATCTTTTTAACGATGAATGATACGATTTTCCACTTGATCTCTTTCTTGAATATCTAGCTTCAAAATCATCTTTTCTTTTCTCTTTACTAAGCTCCTTGGATTTATGTGCTCTGTCAACCAAAACAACAAATTCTTTCAACTCGAGAATCCCGACTAAAAGCTTTATGTCCTCGTACAGTCCATCTTCTAACGGTTTACACATAGCAACTTTGGTTGGAATAAATTCTCAGGCGTACTTGCTCAACCTGACGAATTCTCTTTCATATTCGGATACTGTCATACAACCCTGTTTAAGCTCAAAAAAGTCTTTGCGCTTCTGATTGAGAAATCTCTAACTTATATATTTCTTCCTAAACTCGATTTGGAAAAATTCCCAATCTACCCACTCTCTTGGAACAATAGAAACCAACATATTCCACCATTGATAGGTTGAATCTTTTAGTAGATATACGACACATTTAACACATTTGGCCGATGAACAAGATAACTCATCAAAAACTTGGATCGTATTCTCTAACCAAAACTTAGCTCTGTCACTATCATCATCAACAGTAGCTATGAATTCTTCAATCCCATATTTACGGAATTTATAAACAGGTGACTTACTCACGCGTAAAGGTTCTAAACCTTGAGAAACAACGGGGACCGATTGGGGAACAAGTGGAGGTTGAGGTCGTTGAGTAGCCGAATTCGTTCAAACAATCTCAGTAAACCACTCGTTCATCATTTAGAAGAAGGCTTCCTTAGCCTCTCCTTCCCGACCCTCAGGTACGGGCCTAGAACTAGACGACATTTCTCCGTGAAGGGAGGCTTGCGCGTTACTTTCTACATCATTGGAATCAGCTCAGTTGGAATACATTACTATATGAAAACATAATTTCAAGAGTTATCACACTATCACACGTTCTATAATGGCATGTATATCTAGACTCACATACGCTACCTTCAATCCAAGAATTGGCTAAATTGTAGCTCTATTACTAATAAATGTAACACCCTAGCCCGTAACAGTCCCCAAATTAGGGCGATAGAGTATTACCGAAATATAACATCGTATAACAAACATTTTATTATTACAAAGAAACCAAAACATAAATCATAGTAATGTTAACCAAAAGGATACATATAGTCCCTTTTACGAGCCCTCAAGGCCCTAAAATAACATTAGAAACAAATCGAGACTAAATTCAAAATATATGAATTTTTAAGGAAAAAGTTAAAATTTTTCAAACTGCAGAGGTCACACGGCCAAGAGACACACCCATATCTTAGGCTGTGCAGGCATTTGAAATAGGGAGACATGGCTGTGTCCCAACTTGTTTCTGTGCCCGTGTATCTCACTGACTTGGGTTACACAGCTAAGCCACACGCCCGTGTGCTAGGTCGTGTACCCTTCAAAGTAACCCCATATGCTTGTGTGCTAGGCCGTGTAACAGTCAGACTTGAAATCCTTTGAAAGATACAAGGGACACATGGCCAGGTGACAGTTGAGACACACGCCCGTGTCTCTGACCATGTGGATGAAAAATAGGCCATTTTTATGCCATTTTTCTCACCCAAGTTCCTACCACTTGCAAAAAGCCAAATGCATTTATAGCCAAGAATTCAAAACACACCTAACATATGAAAATTCAAGCTTAAATATTATATGAATAAACCATTCAACCAATATGCCAAAATGGTACCTCAATTTCAACAATTAGACTTGCCTAAACACCTATTGAATTCATTCCTCATTCAAACTACCAATTGAATAATTTCAATATCACATTTGCCATGATATTCATATACCAAATATAAGTACAACAAACACCATTTTGGGCCATTTTCACATCCGTCATACATCTTACCAATTTGACCTAAAACCAACCACATTCGAGCTACCAAATCTAGTCATTAACCACGTCATGAACTATCTCAATCCAAACCAACCAACAATTCATAGTAAACCATTTTAAAAATCAATTCAATTCCATCCTATTAACCACCACCACATCAAAATAACAGCCAACAAAACACCATATATTCATAATATCATAACTACAATTTCATCAACCAAAATGTCATATATATTCAAGCCATACATAATAGCTAAATTCATCAAACAAAAATACCTATACATGCCATTATAACTATGACTCAAAATCATCAAAATATACCTACATAACTAAGGGATAGTGTGATGGGTCTCCGACAAGCTTCCAACTCAAACGACCTTCTGATGTGATCCGGCCCGGGTAGTTGATTCGAATTCACTTAGTTGCCCGATCATAGTCGAGAGAGTTGTTCGTGCCTCGAATTTTTAGTAATAGAAGTAAAAGAATAGAATAGGATAAGTAGAAGGTTTCGAAGAAGGGTAAGTTTAATAATAGGTTCGACTATGGGTAGCAAAGATGGATGAAGGATAGAAGGCTCGATTTGGTTAACAAGAAAGAAATTTGAAATGGAAATAGAAAACGAACTCAACGTCAGGAATGATTCAACACTAAAAAGTGTCACCCCGATTCCTATATGGTTAAGGTGAAAAATATGGATAGATGAATTGGTGAACGCCACACCAAAGCTGGTGATAAGTTCAAACAAGATCGGTAGACGCCACTAGCACAAACTAGATAAGTCTTCAAAACTTGTACGAGATATGAGAGGAAGCAACCTCACAAGAACAATGTTTATTAACAAATTTGGCAAAAGTCCTTCTTACATGAAATGAGCAAACTATTTATAAGCCTAAGATGCCTATTGATATTCGGCATCTATGATGTTCACACTAACTTAAATTCTATTCACATTTGTATTTAACATGTTCACACAAAAGCATTAAAATTCGGTTCATGCTTAGAGATGGTGCATGAATTGGCCGAACCATCATGTTGCTTCACTTGATGCATTCATGCATACTTAGCCTAGAAGAAAAGCCATAGTTCATGAATGTGCAGCCCTTTAATACTCCTACATCTCCCTTGGCCGAATGAAGCTTTAATGTACTTTGAATACTTGAATGGACATCTTGGATATGCATGATACATGCATGAAACGTCCCAATGCATGTTCTTCCTTAATTACGGTCCATGAATCTTCAAATACATGTACATAAAATAGCCCCCACTTGCATGAACGTCCCCAATACTTGAATTCCTTCAAATGTCATCCATTGAACACTAGTTGTGCATGCATCCTTCCATACGATGTATTAAGCCATGCATGTACTTGCATTAATGGCTCCTTCATGTATTCGGTCACTTTGTGGAACTTACCTCTTGGCCAAAAGATTGCTTAGGGATTACCAATAGCCAGCCCACCATGCATAAATTCGTTCATGCATGAACTCTTATATTCAATGTACCTAGCCGTGCATAAATCTCATTAAATGTACTCCATACATTTGGCTGAACCTACAAGAAACATGAACACATTAAATCCCAATGTATATTCAACTGAACATGTTAAGAGCATGAACAAAGCATCATAAACATCATGCTAAGCAAAACTAAACACATTAATTAAAGACTGGCTAGTAGCATTAAGTTCGATTAGCTTAAACTAAGTGAAAACATTTAATGAACTTATTTGAGCTAGGATTTTCGTTAATGAGCTATAGCAAACTAATTAGTATAAAACTAAAACTTAGTTTAATTTATTGAAATAAAGAACGAGCTGAAATAAGCTCAAATGAGTTGAGTTGAGCTGGACGAAGCTCGAGGAGCTGGAAATGAGCTAGGATCAGCTTGGCAACAATGCACGGGTTCTTTGGATAGTTGCTTTGAGCTGATTTTGTGAGCATTGGCCCTTGTTTCAAACCAAGGTTTTGCATTAGAAGCTAAAACAGCTTCTAGGAAATGCTTAGCACAAGCTCGAGTTATGGGTGTTTTTGGAAGCTCAATTGACTCTTGATATGCATTCGAGGATGCCCCGGACGTGCTCTGTGACAGCCCTAAAGTGACCCTAGTCGGAAAGCGGTTTCGGGACCGCTAAACCGAGTCACCAAATTATTTGAATGTGATATTTATGGTCTAAAATATGTGAATATGAATGTGCGAAAATTTTAAGCTTCAATTTAGTTAATTGCATGTGAATGCAGTACATAGGACTTGTGTGACACTTTTGAAATGTGATAGGCTAATCTATAAGGATCTAATGGTGCATGTAATCAAAAAGGGAGGACTTGCATGTCAATTTCCCCCCTAATTAGTAGTGGCCGGCCATGAGCATGAGGGTGGACAAAATGTTATAGCTAAAACATGTCATAAACATGTTGGGTTAATGCTTCATGTAAGGAATAATAAAATAAAGAGCATGGGCAATAAAGTATTAGTGTTAGTAGGATGAGAAAAAAAAAAGAAAGAATGTGTGTGATTGTTTCCCCCCTATTGCCGTGAGTAGAAGGAAAGAAAAACAAAAAAAAAGTGTTCATCCTTGAACATCTTTGGCCAAAAACTTTAAGGAGAAAGGAAGAAGAAAGGTTGAAGAGGTTCGGCCATGCATGTAACTAGGCTAAGGTATGTTTGATGTTGCTCCATGAGATTCATGTATATTTTAGTAGTTAGCTTGAGTTCTAACTAGCCCATGGTTCAAATCTTTACTATGTCATGGAGATGATATTCGGCTAAGGTGGATTTGTGTTGATGTCATTTGCATGCTAAAAGTGAAGCTTTGTAATGATGCATGTGATGGTGGATTGATGATTCTTGAATCTTCTTTTTAGCATTTTTGAGTGAGACATTAAGTTCTTTGTTTAACCATGACCAAAATTGAAATGGTATGGTGTTGTGATGCATTCGGCCATGGTAGGAAGTAGAAGAGAAATATGGTTGTTGTTCACGTTATTTGGATGAGAAATGGTAGTAAGGTGAAGTGCAAATGTTAGTGTTTGATATACTAGTGTATATATGTGTATTGGCCAAGTTTTGAACTTGAAACAAAATGGTGTTTAGTCAATACAAGTGACCATACTTGTAGAATGTATTAAGTGTTGCAATCGGCCTCAACATAGACATGCATGTTCGGCCACATGAATGAGTACATAAGTTAATGTGTATGTTCGGCCATAGGTAAGCATATTGATGGCTTTATCTTGACTTAGAAAATTCGGCTAAGGGGAATATTAGCTAATATGTTGAATTCGATTCGTGATTTTGTACATATGTGACTCTAATGTCTAATGTATATATGGGCTAAGTACCTTGAGCTTCTCTTTTGATGTTCGAATGAATTGTATTAAATTGCTTAATGTGATTAAAAATGCGTATGACCATTTTGTATTTGAGCTAAAGGTGACCATATGACCCATCAAATTCATTGTCATGCTCGGCCATAAGCTAGCATAATGAGACTTTAATAAGTTAAATTTGTTTGAATTAGCTCAAGAGCTTAGAGGACCAAAGTTGGATAAGGGAAAGGAAAAAGTGATCGAATAGCCGCCGAAATCGTTCGACAACATCCGAGGTAAGTTTTCGAGTAATGGAGCTTAGATTATGATTCGATTAGATTATGTCTTAAGTAAATCAAAATCATGCTCTTTGTATGTGGCTATTGAGCCGAAATTTGTAAGTGTGATAAGTGTTTTGTGTTTGAGCTTTGGTAATGAAAATGAAATATGGATGTGTGATGATTTATTGATATATGTGCATGGTTATTCGAATGATATCCGGGCTAAGTCCCGAAGGCTTTTGTGCTAGGTTACTATAACCGGACTAAGATCCGAAGGCATTCGTGCGAGTTGCTATATCCGGGCTAAGACCCGAAGGCATTTGTGCTAGCGATTATATCCGGG
The DNA here is from genome assembly GCF_007990345.1 of Gossypium hirsutum. Lineage (NCBI taxonomy): Eukaryota > Viridiplantae > Streptophyta > Magnoliopsida > Malvales > Malvaceae > Gossypium > Gossypium hirsutum. The sequence goes on along the minus strand of NC_053435.1, from coordinate 31,568,858 downwards.
CTAAGTCCCGAAGGCATTTATGCTAGTGACCACATCCGGGCTAAGACCCGAAGGCCTTGCGCAAGTAGTTATATCCGGCTAAATCCCGAAGATTACTTGAGTTTGGGAATGAGCGATCTGCAGTAATAATTTCAATTAATACGCTCGTAAAATCTCAACAACGAGGTATGTGTTGTACATGCATTGGATTAATTGATTCCTCTTAAATAGCATTCGCTCAGTCGATTAAGGAGCTTCCGGTTTTTGGTTAAGTTGATCCCTTATGTATGAATATAAGGGTTGGAAATGTGAAGTAGGACTGATTTTTGAGAATATATGTGTATATGAAATTATCCGTTTAGTTATATGAATGCTATACTTCACTTGAGCCTAATTCGATTGCTCAAAACTTACTAAGCATTAAATGCTTACTCCGTTTCTTTGAATCTCTGTTTTATAGATTTTGGTTCGTCAGCTATCGGACTCGGGAGTGTCGAAGTCGAAGTCGCCCGGACTCGGGAGTGTCGAAGTCGCCCACACTATCAAAGCCCCTTTTGGTACACTTTTGGTTGAACTTTGAAATGGCATGTATAGGACTACCCTTTTTGTTGTTGGTCATGGACCCTTTGGTTTTGTATAAATTTGGATAGCCATGCGAAAATGGCTTATATACACTTTGAGCTTAATATTATAATCGTCTTGTATGATGTTCATTAAGAGGTATGGAAATGTTTGGGAACGATTAGCCATTGGAATGGTTAATCATGATCATATTTTGTGCTATATATGCTAAAGGGCTAGTTGAATCATGGAAACTATGTAATAGGTAAAGTTTACCCAAAAGGCTGATGCTGGCAGCAGCAGTGATGTGGATGTGAAAAATCACTAAATATAGTAGGAATGGAATTAAATAGTGAATAAATTATGTAATCGAACCTTGATGAATCTATTTTCATAGGAAAGTAACGAAAAGATCATATGAAGAGTATATTATGAGATATTTAAGTTTTTGTGAGACAGGGCCAGAACGGTTTCTGGATTCCTTGTTCCGACTTTGGAAATTCATTATAAATTAACCAGAGATAATTAGAAGTCATGCCATATATGTATAGATTCCTTTTCGAGTCTAGTTTCTATAGAAATAAACAGCATCAGTATTTAAACCCTGTACAGGGAGATATCCAAGTCGTAATGCGCAAAGGTCAGTGTAGTCGAACCCTGAAACAGGAGAGATTTTAACTAATAAACTGTACTAATTGGCTCAACCAAAACTTCTAGAAAAAAATTTGTAGATGAACCTATGAGTCTAGTTTCAGGAAAAATTTACGAAACTGGTTTTCGAGTTTTGAAACTCAAGATATGATTTTTAAGGCGACAGTGATGCAGTAACCAGCTTGTCTGGAAAATTTTCAAATGGACTGTGAAAATAAGTGGATTAAGCCCGTTAATCCCTCGTGTCCGACTCCGGCAACGGTCTCGGGTACGGGGTGTTACATGCTCACATCACCTTTCGATTATCTAGAAACACACAAGAAATAACACGAAGGAAGCATGTAATGCTTAGTAAGCTCATAATTGATAAACAAAGCTTACCATTTCAATATTTATATATAATCATAAAAACAATTTGAGACAATCCAACTTAGCTTAGCATTAGCCTAAGGAATAACAACATTTCAAGTTAGATATACACATAACTTAACAACTCATAGTAAAACTTATAACTCTTACGCACACAACATATAAGCATTCATACTTTCTTACATATAGCTAAGTATATTTATAGCACCTTCATCTTATACCTTTTTCATACTTTCATAGCCTTACTTATAGAAGTTTTTGTCGATCCTTCTATAACACCCTTAACCCGAATCTGTCGCTGGAATAGGGTTACGAAGTATTATCAAAATTTAAAATTTAAGTAGACATAAAATTCAAAGATTTCATAACATATAACATTCATGTTAAAAACCAATCATAATCATGCATATTGCCCCTAATCGAGCCCTCGAGGCCCAAAATACACATTAGAAACAAATCGAGACTAAATCAAAAACTCAAAAAATATTCCGAAAACATTTAAAATTTTCAAAACTATAGGGGTCACACGGCCAAGAGACATGCCTGTGTCTTAGGCCGTGTGGGCATTCGAAAGTGGGACAGACAATAGTGTCCCAGACTGTGCCCATGCCCGTGTAACTCACTGACTTGGGCCACACGGCCAAGCCATATGCCTATGTGCCAGGCCGTGTGAGCATACTAACTTTTATTCTTCAAAAGATACAGGGACACATTACCGTGTCACCTAGCCATGTGTCACACACGGATGAGACACACGCCCATGTCTCTACCCTTGTGGACGAAAATAGACCATTTTCCAAGCCACATTTCTTACCCAATTTGGTATCAACCTGAACACAACAACTTGCATATAACCAAGTCATAAATAGGCATCCAAAACCAGCAAAAATCAAACTTAAAATGTGTAATATCATCACATGCAACCAATATGCCCATAGGCAGATCAAATGACAACTTATAATATGAATATTCATGTATTCAATATATCCAAATATATATTTCACTTATACACATACTTGCATCCAAAGTATCTCAAGAAAATATACATCATTTCTTACTTTGTAGATCATTAATCAAAACGCCAATACAAACCATTCAAAAACTAACACCATTATACATATGTGCTTTCCACAACAAGCACTAGATCACTCCAAATTATAATACATATTCATATTCAACTACCATTTAATTTTCATCCATCAAACATAAGTCTATTCGCATATTAACCATACTAAACCACACACCAAACATGATAAGGCCATTTATATATACATAGCGAAATATACCAAAACACAAGCTAATTCAAATGGCTAAGAACGTAACAAAACATGTAGGCTATCATTAGCCAAAATAACCTATACATGCCATTATAACCAAAATTAGATAACTAAATATACCAAAAGAGCCGATGCATAGTGTGATATAGTTCCGACAAGCTTCCAACCCGAACGAGCTTCTGAACCACTATAAAACATAGAAAATAACATAGAGTAAGCATTTAAGCTTAGTAAGTTCGTATAACACAAAATTTAACTTACCTTTTAACCACAATATAGGTAAGTAAACCAAAGCATATCTCAACTCAATTTGGCCAAAAGCCTAACACATATTCATCAACCAAGTTAGCCATGTAATTCATATAAAAACCGAGAATCATGTATGAGTTCAACAACTATTCAAACTCTATATACATGTAACATCTATACCATGGATCCATATATCATATATAAACCAATTCCATGTAATTCATGTAAATACCTGTACTAGTTCGTACTGAACTAATATAAACTTGTAACAGAACTGTGCCCGTTGAACCATTTAGAATATCAATGAATGCGCGGGTAGTACACACGAGGTGTACTGAACTGTAATCTGTCAATTCATGTACATGTATGCTCATACGAGCTATAAATGGTAAGCTCCTCCGAGCTGAATAATGGTAAGCTCCTCCGAGCTAAATAATGGTAAGCTCATACAAGCTGAGTATCGGTAAGCTCATAAGAGCTGAAATCAGTAACCTTAATGACATGTCATTTGTATCCTATGAATTCCTAAGGTTCAAATGAGGCTCGATAATTATCATATGTCGTCGAATATGCGATCGGTATTCATATATGATAATAATGCAAGTAACATAAATCTAATTCAATCAAAGCATATAATTACACAATTTAATTACACGAACTTACCTTAACGAGGGTACATAGATACGAAGGCGACTAATCTGAAATTTTCTCTTTGCCTCAATCTCACTTTGTACGAGGTCTAACAGAATCTATACGAATGATTTTAACTCAATTCAATGTAGTCCAACACACATTTTTGGCAAAATTACCATCTTACCCCTATACTTTTAATTCTTTGCAATTTAGTCCCTAGGCTCGAAAAATGAAATTCATTCAATTTTATCCCTACCCAAGCCTAATCGAATTATAAACATATTTATAATAGCCCAAATATTTCACAAATTCACACTTTACCACACAATTTATCATATTTTTCAGTTTAATCCCTAATTAGTAATTTCATCAAAATTTTCTTTACAAAAGTTGTTTATCTAACAACAACCATTCATTTTCTACCATTAAAATTCAAAACACTAATATATACATCAATGGAAAAACTCAAATACTTTAACAATTGTGCAAATAAGTCCCTCGGCTAGCTAGATTAAGCTATAACGGTTCCAGAAACATAGAAATCATTAAAAAGGGGACAAAAATCACTTACCAATTGGAATTTGAAGCTTGGTCGAACCCTACCTCTATTTTCTCCAAGTAGAATAAATTTGTGGTGTATTTTGAAGAAGATGGACATAATAAATTGTTTTGTTTAATTAATATATCATTTAATTACCTATGTACGTAATTAACCTTTATAAATAATTCAAATTACAAAATTGCCAAGCCATTATCATCCACTAACATATTAATAGGCTATTTACCATATAATGACCTCTACTTTAAAGTTCTATAGATATTTCATACCTTTAGCTAATAGAACTCAACTTTTACACTTTACACAATTTAGTCCTTTTAATCAAATTGAGCATGTAAACAGTAAAGGTTCTTAACGAAATTTTTATATGGTAATACTATCATGCTGTAGACCATAAAATAATAATAAAATAAATTTTTTGACTTTGGATTTGTGGTCCCGAAAGCACTATTCTGATTTCACTGAAAACGGGCTGTTACAACTCTCCTCCCTAAAGGGATTTTCGTCCCCAAAAATCTTACCAAAAAAGAGGTTCGGATATTGCTTTCTCATAGCTTCCTTGGGTTCCCAGGCGGCTTATTCTATTCTGTGTCATTGCCAAAGAACTTTTACTAAAGCTATGTTTTTATTTCTCAACTCTTTCACCTCTCGTGCCAGAATCTTGATCGGTTCTTCACTAAATGTCATATCAGGCTAAATATCAACATCCGTTGGAGAGATTACATGTGAAGGGTCAAATCGATACCTTTGTAACATAGACACATGAAAGAAATCATGAATTCTTTCAAGTTTCGACGGTAAAGGTAATTGGTATCCAACAGGTCTGATTCTTTCAATAATCTTATATGGCCTAATAAATCATGAACTCAGCTTCCTTTTGCGACCAAACTGAATAACCTCTTTCCAGGGTGAAACTTCCAAAAATACTCTATCGCTAACATGAAACTCTATATTTTTATGTTTAAGATCTGCATACGATTTCTGACAATATGAAGCTGCTTTCAAACTATCTCGGATCACTTCCACTTTTTCCTCAGTCTCGCAAATCAAATCAACCTCGTGTATCTGTTTCTCACTGAGCTCAGTCCAGTATAATGAAGTTCAACATTTACAACCATATAGAGCCTCATATGGTGCCATCTTTATGCTCGACTGAAAACTATTATTATATGTGAATTTGACCAACAATAAATATTTCTCCCAGTTACCTTCGAACTCTAAAACACAACAACGAAGCATATCTTCGAGAATCTGAATCACTCTTTTAGACTGACCATCAGTCTGATGGTGAAATGCAGTGCTAAAATGCAGTCACGTATTCAGAGCTTCCTGTAACTTTCTCTAGAATTACGATGTAAACTATAGATCTTTATCCAAAATAATGGAGACTGGCACTCTGTGTAATCTGACAATCTCAGAAACATATAACTCAGCTAATATATCAAGTGAGAAATTTGTACATACCGAAATAAAATGTGCATAATTCATCAAACGATCAACAAGAACCCAGATAGCATCTTTCTTTTTTGGAGATAGGGGTAACCCCGATACGAAATCCATAGGAACTTTATCCCACTTTCACTCCGGTATCATCACTGGCTGAACAGTTCTGAAGGTACTTGATGTTCAACTTTAACTTACTGACAAACCAAACATCTAGATACAAAGTCAGAAATCTCATGTTTCATTCCCGACCACCAATACATCTATCTCAAATCATTGTACATTTTATTGCTCCCCGGATGAACAGACAAGTTACCACTATGAGCTTTATACAAAATTATCTGTATAAGCTTTGGATTCTTCGGTACACAAACTCTATCTCTAAATAACAAACAATAATCGGGCCTTATACAAAAATTTGAATTAGACGTCAACTCACACTGTACTCGTTTAGCTCGCAACTCATTATGACATTTTTGAACTTTGCAGATCTGTTGTAGAACCATCGGTTTAACTTTTAACTCAGCTAAGAGCAAGCAATCATCAGAAAATTTAAATCATGTATTCATCGCTCACAAAGCAAACAAAGACTTTCTACTCAGAGCATTTGCAACTATGTTTGCTTTTCCCAGATGATAATCAATAACTAACTCATAATCTTTCAAAAGTTTGAGCCATCTACGCTATCTCAAATTCAAATCTTTCTACAACATCAGATACTTTAACTTTTTGTGATCGGTAAATATGTGAAAAATTTCACCGAACAAATGGTGTCGCCAAATTTTAAACGCGAACACAATAGTTACCAACTTTAAGTCATGTGTCGGATAGTTTTTCTTGTGTGGCTTTAACTATTCCAAATCATAAGCTATTACTTTGCCTTCCTGCATCAAAACAAAGCCTAAACCGTTCAATGTCGTATCACTAAAAATCACAAATTCTTTACCCGACTTAGGCTGAACTAGAACTGGTGCTTCGGTCAATAGTGCTTTCAATTGGTTAAAACTTTACTGACATTTATCAAACCATTCAAACTTCACATCTTTCTGTGATAGTCATGTCATCTTTGTAGCTATCATCGAGAACCCTTTTACAAATATCCAGTAATAACCAGCTGATCCCAGAAAACTTCTGACTTCAAATACGTTTCTCGGTGGTTTCCAGTCAACAACTACAGAAATTTTATTCAAATTAACTCTGATGCCTTCGACCGATACTATATGTCCCAGAAAACCAACTTCTTTGAGCCAAAACTCACATTTGCTTAATTTAGCAAATAGTTATTTATCTCACAAATTTTGCAACACAATTCTCAAGTGCTCGATATGCTCGGATTCATCTCAAGAATAAATTAGAATATCATCAACAAATACCACAATAAATCTGTCTAAATACGGTCTAAAGATTATGTTCATTAAATCCATAAATACTGTAGGTGCATTAGTTAAACCAAATGGCATCACAAGAAATTCATAGTGTCCGTACCTGGTTCTAAATGAAATTTTTGGCATATCCGAATCTTTCACTCATAGTTGATAAAAGCTAGAACGAAGATCAATCTTTGAGAACACTATGGCACCTTTCAACTGGTCAAACAAATCGTCAATGCGAGGTAGTGGATATTTGTTCTTGATTGTAACTTTGTTGAGGTGACAGTAGTCAATGCATAATCTCATTTGTCTGTCCTTTTTTAACAAATAGAACCGGTGCACCCCAATGTGAAAAACTAGGTCGAGCAAAACCCCTATCATTCAACCCTTGCAACTGTGGTTTCAACTCTTTTAACTCTGTAGGAGCCATTCTATAAGGTGCTATCGATATGGTGTTGTTATCGGTATAAGTTCTATAGCAAATTTGACTTCTAACCGGTGATAATCCAGGTAACTCCTCTAGAAGCACATTAGAATACTCGCAAACCACCAGCATTGATTCAAGCTTCGATTCAAACACTTTAGTATCCAGTACATATGCAAGGTAAGCATTGCAACCTTTTCTCACATATTTCTGCGCTGACATAGCTGATATCACAATAGGCAACCCTGTAACCCCTCTTACCCGCATTCAACACCGAAACAGGGTACGAGGTATTACCAGAACATAACAAATACCATTAAATAAAATCGAGACAAAAATATGGCATCCAATTAGATCATGAATCGTTATAACATATGCCTTTAACAATATTATCCAACTTCAATGGCTTTGTACAAAATAATCGGTGAAATACTATAACTAATATTTTAAACCTAGGCAATTATGACACGTAACAAAATAACTAAGCCTACTATCCATGCCATAATTCAAAATGTTTAGTTCAAATACCAAAAGTATTGATAGTGCGGGCAGATCTTCAACGATCTCTATCTCCTTTGCTAGCTGGATGACACTATAAGACAAAAGAGAGAAAAGAAAGTAAGCTTATAGCTTAGTAAGTAAGTATATAAATAATAAATAAGGAATCTAATATGTTTAGAAAATAACTCAATTATATCTATTTTTAATTTCACTATTTACTCCAATTTGATCAAACTGTCCCTCCTGCGTCATGTTCACTGAATAAATCGTAACTCGAGTTACGAAACTCAAAATTAAAATCCGTAAAATTTTCCTGAAACTAGACTCATATTAATTCTTACTAAAAGTTTTCTAGAATTTTTTGGTCTAGTCAATTAGTATAGTTTATTAGTTAAAGTTTCCCCTGTTATACAGCTCTACTAATCTGACCTCTATTCACTACGAATTAATTTTCTCCCTGTAAAAAATTCAAATAACCATGAAATTTGTTTCATTTAAAACTAGACTCAATAAGGAATCTATTAATACAAACTATATTTCTTAATTACTTTTGTACAATTTTTAATGATTTTTCAAAGTTAGAAAAGTGGATCACGTAGTGATTTTGAACAAGTCTCACAAAAATATAAATATCTGAAAATATAGGATTCCTTTACTTGCTCTGTTTCTTTTAGATGAAAATAGTCTCATTAAGATTTAATTCATATCTCATTCAGCCTCTAATTAAATTCCTACTATTTTTGGTGAGTTTTCAAATTCACGCCTCTACGACTGTCCAAACAGTTTTATTATCAATTTTGATCTTTCACACTTTGGTTGCATTTTTTTGGCTTATCCTTAACAATTTTTCCAACTTCCAGTCACATATCGAGCTTATTACTCATACATTACACATGTGTATTCTTACACTTATCATTACAAGGACATACATTATTTCATTTAGTCGATTTTCCCGTTGAACACTTCGGATCGAGTCTCAGATACTTGGTGGTTTCAGCGCGTAGTTCAACCCATCACATAGTTCGACTCTCTTGTACACATGGTGAACATGAACACTTAGTATCACCCATGTGACCTAGCCAATTTATCTCGCAGCTCTCTTGTCTACATGGTGTCCTTTACCTAGAACCACACATACAACCTAGCTACATTTATCCCGTAGCTCTCTTGTTTACATGGTATACATCCCGTATCACACATGTGACCTAGCTACCACATAGTATCTCGTAGCTCTCTTGTACACATGATGTGCACTTGGCACCATACATGTGACCCAGCTACATACCATCTATATCTTTCGATTCCGAAGGTTCAACCAGGAAGTATTTCACTTTCTAATACTTATTTCCATTCTTCCAATAGTCGATTATGATTCAAAATCAGCTACAATATATAAAATATGCTGAAATATAAAAACGTAAATAAAGATAATGTATTATTTACATACAAACTTACCTTGTTGCAAAATATGGAAATTTTGCAATTTAGTCCAAAATCTTTTCCTTCCCCCGTTTGAGGTCAATTCCATGCCTTTCGTAATCTATAACAACACATTTAGCTCATTTAACACTCATACTATCTATTTCAATCCAAAAATCACATTATGAAAAAATTACATTTTTGCCCCCTAACTTTTACAAAATTATGATTCTACCCCTAGGCTCAGAAATTTAATTTCAGCCCTTATTCTTATGTTTTATGACATGCTGAAATTTTTCTCTTCTATGACAACATCAAATTCTCACTCTAACATGTACTTATGAACATTAGGTATTTTTACCGATTATGCCGTTTTGCTCATTTTCGCTAAAAATCGCTTAGAAAAGATTGTTCTCCTAACTTCAAACATTCATATTCTACCATCAAAAATCAAAATACATGCATATCATTCATGGGTAAATTTTTAAATATAAACCTTAACTCGAAATAATGGTAGAAATAGGTAGACCGAGCTACGAGGATTTCAAAAATGTAAAGAACATTAAAAACGGGGCTTGAATGCACTTACTATAGAGCTTGAAAGCTTGGGAAAAACCCTAGCTATGGTGTTTATGAGAGTTTCGGCCAAGCTTGGTGAAGATGATACCAATTTTGGCTTTGTTTTCCCATTTTATTATTTTATTTACCAAATGACTAAATTGCCCTTCATTAAAAACTATGGTGTTTTATCTTCCTTTAGGTATTTTTCTCCAAACTAGTATAATGGTCTAATTACTATTTAAGGACCTCTACTTAAAACCCCCATTTCAATCAAGTACATTATGAACTAGAACACACATTTTTCACTTATTTCAATTTAGTCCTAAACGTCAAATTAAACACCCAATCATAAAATTTTCAACCTCGGATTCGTGGTTTCGAAACCACTGTTCCGTTTTGGCCCTACATCGGGCTGTTACAACTCTCCCCCTTTTAGGGATTTTCGTCACTGAAAATTTCACCGGTAAAGTGGTTTGGGTAATATTTTCTCATGGCTTCCTCCAGTTCCCATGTAGCTTCTTGTACTCCATTTCTTTGCCATAACACTTTCACTAGAGCTATGCTTTTCTTTCTTAACTGTTTCACTTTTCGAGCCAAAATCTTAATCGGTTCCTCATCATAGGTCAAGTCCGATTGAATCTCAATTTCTGTTGGACAAATCACATGTGAAGGATCAGAACGATAACGTCGCAACATTGATACATGAAACACGTTATGAATTCTTTCTAACTCTGCCGGTAAAGCCAACAGATATGCCACTGGTCTAATCCTTTCAATAATCTCGTACGGCCCAATATAACGCGGACTCAACTTGCCTTTTCGGCCAAATCTCAGAATCTTCTTCCATGGTGACACCTTCAAGAACACTTTATCACCCACCTGAAATTCAATCTCTTTTCTTTTTAAATCTGCATATGACTTTTGTCGATCTGAAGCAGCTTTCAAGCAATTACAAATTACTTTTACTTGCTCTTTAGTTTCTTTAACTAGATCAACTCTGTGAATCTGTTTCTCACTAAGTGACACTTGCGACCATACAAGGCTTCGTATGGTGCCATCTATATACTCGACTGAAAACTGTTATTGTAGGCAAATTCAACCAAAGGTAGATATTTCTCCCAACTGCCTTCAAATTCTAAAACATAGCATCTAAGCATATCTTCGAGTACCTGGATTACTCTTTCTGACTGACCATCTTTTTGTGGATGAAACGCGATACTAAAATTCAATTTTGTACCTAAAGCTTCTTGTAACTTTTCCCAGAATCTCAAGGTAAATCTTGGATCTCTATCTGATATTATAGACATAGGTACCCCGTGCAACCTCACAATTTCAGCAATATATAATTCAGCTAATTTATCAAGTGAGTAATCGGTACGTACCGGTATAAAATGAGCCGACTTTGTTAACCTATCAACCACTACCCAGACTGCATCCTTCTTTTCAGGAGTCAAAGGCAACCCGGTTACAAAATCCATGGTAATCCTATCCCATTTCCACTTAGGTACCATCACCGGTTGGAGTAATCCTGAAGGCACTTGATGCTCAGCTTTTACTTGTTGATAGATCAAACACTTGGTTACAAATTCAGAAATGTCCTTTTTCATACCTGGCCACCAATATAACTTCTTTAAATCATTATACATTTTTGTGCTACCAGGGTGTACTGGCAAACAGCCACTGTGCGCCTCATGTAATATTTTCTGAATCAATTCATCATTTTTCGGTACACATAGCTGTCTTGAAACATCAAACAGTCATCTGGTCCAACTCGAAAATCTAAGTTGTAACCCGATTCGCACTGAGTTCTCTTGGTTCACAACTCACTATCGTTCTTTTGAGCATCACAAATTAGTTGGAGAAATAACGGTTTAGCCCTCATCTCTTCCAAGATTGACCCATCATCAGACAATGCTAACCTCATATTCATGGCTCTCAAAGTAAAAAGAGATTTCCTGCTCAAGGCGTCAGCAACTATATTCGCTTTCCCCAGATGATAATCAATCACTAGCTCATAATCTTTCAATAATTCAAGCCATCTCCGCTGTCGCAGATTCAAATCCTTTTGATTCATCAAATACTTCAAACTTTTGTGATCAGTAAAAATTCGGTATTTTTCACCATACAAATAATGTCGCCAGATCTTCAAGGCAAAGACAATAGCGACCAATTCCAAATCATGTGTAGGATAATTCTTCTCATGCGGTTTTAACTATCTCGAAGCATAAGCTACCACTTCACCCTCTTGCATCAGCACACATCCAAGGCTTGTCAATGATGCATCACTATAAATTACGAACTCCTTCCTTGGCTCGGGCTGTACTAAAATCGATGCTTCAGTCAATCGTGCTTTCAGCTTTTCAAAACTCTACTGACATTTATCAGTCCATTCAAACATAACACTCTTTTGCAGCAACTTAGTCATAGGAGAGGCAATCATCGAAAATCCCTCGAAAAAATGTCTATAATACCCGGCCAAGCCTAAAAAGCTTCTAACCTCAGATACATTCTTTGGCGGTTTCCAATCAACGATTGAGGAAATTTTGCTCGGATCCACCCGAATACCATCACCTGAGACTATATGTCCCAAAAATCCGACTTCACGAAGCCAAAACTCACTTTTCCTAAACTTAGGAAACAGTTTCTTTTCTCTCAAGATCTGCAATATGGTTCTCAAGTGTTCGGCGTGCTCAGACTCATCCCGAGAATAAATTAGGATGTCATCTATGAACACTACTACAAACTTATCCAAATATGGTCGAAAGATTTGGTTCATCAAGTCCATAAATATAGCTGGAGCATTTGTTAAGCCGAAAGGCATCACAAGGAACTCATAATGTCCACACCTTGTTCTACATGTGGTTTTCGGCACATCTGACTCCTTAACTCTCAACTGGTAGTAACCGGACCTCAAATCGATCTTTGAAAACACTGTTGCCCCCTTCAATTGATCAAATAAATTGTCAATCCTTAGTAACGGGTACTTGTTCTTTATAGTCACCTTATTAAGCTGACCGTAATCAATGCAAAGCCTCATTGAGCCATCTTTCTTCTTTACGAACAATACAGGAGCACCCCAGGGAGAGAAACTCGGTCTCACAAATCCCTTGTCTGTTAACTCTTGTAACTGAGCCTTCAATTCTTTTAATTCAGACGAAACCATTCTATATGGAGCAATCGAGATCGGTGCAGTCCCCGGCAATAAATCAATGGCAAACTCTATCTCTCTGTTTATAGGCAACCCAGGCAATTCCTCTGGAAATACATCTGGAAATTCACAGACTATCGGCACTGATTCAAGCTTCAATTCAGACATCTCAGTATTCATTACATAGGCAAGATAAGCTTTACACCCTTTCCTTATGTATTTCTGTAGATACATGTGCGAAATCACCATAGGCAATTTACTTGATTCATCTGTTTCAACCCACAGAATTTCACCATTTTCACATTTTAACTCTAGTGTTTTCTGTTTACAATTTACCTTACCATCATACAATGTCAACAAATCCATTCCCAAGATAACGTCGAACTCATCAAATGGTAACATCATTAGATTAGCTGGAAAACAGTGACCTTGAATCATTAATGGGCAATTCTTGCAAACCTTATCAACTAGTACATATTGGCCTAAGGGGTTCGACACTTTAATCGCAAACTCAGTAAACTCAACAGGCAACTTCTTATTAGATACTAAATTCACACAAATATAGGAATGAGTAGACCCGGGATCAATCAATGCAATAACAATAGTATCATAGAGGAAAAATGTACCAATAATCACATCAAGAGATGATGCATCCTCTCGGGCACGTATGGTATAAGCTCTAGCAGGTGCTCTAGATTTTGATCTCGCCGCTGAATCTTTCATCACAGTTCTACTGCTAGCTCCACTTCCAGTATTTCTCAGTGGTCTACCTCTACTAGTGGTATCACTCTGTCAGCACTTCGGACAGTCTCTGATGAAATGCTCGCGAGAACCACACCTGAAACAAGCTCGCTCATTTCCCCAACACTCACCAAAATGTTGCTTGCCACATTGCTAACATTCGGGCTTTCTAGACTGCACATTACCCACACTTGCCACTAAAGTAGCTTGAGCTTTAGATCTCGAATATGCCTTGCCACTATCTCTGTGTGAATCCCCAACTGAAACTGCCATTCGAGGGTTTGTCTCTTTGGACCTCTTTGATTGAGATTGAAATGACCTGCTTATCGGCCTCTTTCTGGCATCTCGAGACTCAATAGTAGCTTTTCTTCTTTTTTTGTTCAATTCTTCGGCTTTAAGAGCTCGGTCAACCAATACTACAAATTCTTTCAGCTCCAGAATTCCCACAAGCACTTTAATGTCCTCATTAAGCCTATCCTCAAATCTTTTGCACATAATAGCCTCGGTGGACACATATTCCTAGGCATACTTGCTGAGTCTTACAAATTCGCGTTCATACTCTGCCACAGACATCTTGCCCTGCTTCAATTCAAGGAACTCGTTTCGTTTTTTATTAATAAATCACTGACTTATGTATTTCTTTTTGAGTTCTTCCTGGAAGAAATCCCAAGTAACCTTTTCCTTTGGCACCACTGCTACCAAAGTCTTCCACCAATGGTAGGCCGAATCTCTCAAAAGTGATACAGCACACTTTAAACACTCATCGGGTGTACAAGAGAGCTCATCAAATACACGGGTAGAATTTTCAAGCCAGAACTCTGCTTTCTCAGGATCACCATCGATCTTTGCTCTAAAATCTTCGGCCCTTTGTTTTTGAATCTTGTCGACCAGAGGCTTGTTCATTCTTACCAAATCTATGCCTTGAGCAACTACAGGAACCATCTGAGGTATGGGAGGGGGTGGAGGAGGTTGAGCATTTGGGTTTGCTCGAATAAACTCAGTATACCAATTGTTCATCATTTGGAGAAAGGCATCCCGAGCCTCATCTCCCTGTCTCAATGTCTCAGGTCTACTTTCTACAGGCGCGGTCCCTTGTGCGGGAGCTGGCGCATTACTAGCAGCATCATCAGCCGCAGTTCCATCGGGATCCATTACTATATTAAAACAAAACACAGTTTAGAATAATCAAGAGTCACCACACTATCACAGTATATTTATGGCATGTATAGCTAGACTTTTTCACACACTATATTAGTCTGAGAACCGACTAAACCATCGCTCTATACCACTAAATGTAACACCCCTTACCCGCATTCAACACCGAAACAGGGTACGAGGTATTACCAGAACATAACACATGCCACTAAATAAAACTGAGACAAAAATATGGCATCCAATTAGATCATGAATCGTTATAACATATGCCTTTAACAATATTAGCCAACTTCAATGGCTTTGTACAAAATAATCGGTCAAATACTATAACCAATATTTTAAACCTAGGCAATTATGACACGTAACAAAATAACTAACCCTACTATACATGCCATAATTCAAAATGTTTAGTTCAAATACCAAAATTATTGATAGTGTGGGAAGATCTTCAACGATCTCTAACTCCTGTGCTAGTTAGATGACACTATAAGACAAAAAAGAGAAAAGAAAGTAAGCTTATAACTTAGTAAGTAAGTATATAAATAATAAATAAGGAATCTAATATGTTTACAAAATAACTCAATTATATCTATTTTTAATTTCACTATTTACTCCAATTTGATCAAACTGTCCCTCCTGCATCATGTTCGCTGAATAAATCATAACTCGAGTTAAAAACTATAAATTTAAATCCGTAAAATTTTCCTGAAACTAGACTCATATTAAATTTAAATCCATAAAATTTTCCTGAAACTAGACTCATATTACTTCTTACTAAAATTTTTCTAGAATTTTTGGTCCAGCCAATTAGTACAGTTTATTAGTTAAAGTTTCCCCTGTTATACAGCTCGACTGATCTGACCTCTGTTCACTACAAATTAATTTTCTCCCTGTACAAAAGTCAAATAACCATGAAATTTGTTTTATTTAAAACTAAACTCAATAAGGAATCTAGGAATATAAACTATATTTTTAATTACTTTTGTACAATTTTTAATGATTTTTCAAAGTTAGAATAGGGGATCACATAGTGATTCTGAACAAGTCTCACAAAAATATAAATATCTCAAAATATAGGATTCCTTTACTTGCTCTGTTCCTTTTACACGAAAATAGAATCATTAAGATTGAATTTCATATCTTATTAAGCCTCTAATTAAATTCCTACTATTTTTGGTGATTTTTCAAATTCATATCTCTGCGACTGTCCAAACAGTTTTATTATCAATTTTGATCTTTCACACTTTGGTTGCATTTTTTTTGCTTATCCTTAACAATTTTTCCAACTTCCAGTCACATATCGAGCTTATTACTCATATGTTACACATGTGTATTCTTATACTTATCATTACAAGGTCATACAAAATTTTATTTAGTCGATTTTCCCGTTGAACACTTCGGATCGAGTCTCGGATACTTGGTCGTTTCAGCGCATAGTTCCACCCATCACATAGTTCGGGTCTCTTGTACACATGGTGAACATGAACACTTAGTGCCACCCATGTGACCTAGCTATATTTATCCCGTAGCTCTCTTGTCTACATGGTATACATCCCGTATCACACATGTGACCTAGCTACCACATAGTATCTCATAGCTCTCTTGTACACATGATGTGCACTTGGCACCATACATGTGACCTAGCTACATACCATCTATATCTTTTGATTTCGAAGGTTCAACTAGGAAGTATTTCACTTTCTAATACTTATTTCCATTCTTCCAATAGTCGATTATGATTCAAAATCAGCTACAATATATAAAATATGCTAAAATATAAAAACGTAAATAAAGATAATGTATTATTTACATACAAACTTACCTCGGTGCAAAATATGGAAATTTTGCAATTTAGTCCAAAATCTTTTCCTTCCCCCGTTCGAGGTCGATTCCAAGCCTTTCTTAATCTATAACAACACATTTAGCTCATTTAACACTCATAATATCTATTTCAATCCAAAAATCACATTATGGAAAATTTACATGTTTTGCCCCTTAACTTTTACAAAATTATGATTTTGCCCCTAGGCTCAGAAATTTAATTTCAGCCCTTATTCTTATGTTTATTGACATGCTGAACATTTTTCTCTTCTATGACAACATCAAATTCTCACTCTAACATGTACTTATGAACATTAGATATTTTTACTCATTGTGCCGTTTTGCTCGTTTTTGCTAAAAATCGCTTAGAAAAGATCGTTCTCCTAACTTCAAACATTCATTTTCTACCATAAAACATCAAAATACATGCAGATCATTCATGGGTAAATTTTTAAACATAAACCTTAACTCGAAATAATAGTAGAAATAGGTAGACCGAGCTACGAGAATTTTAAAAATGTAAAGAACATTAAAAACGGGGCTTGAATGCACTTACTATAGAGCTTGAAAGCTTGGGAAAAACCCTAGCTATGGTGTTTATGAGAGTTTCGGCCAAGCTTGGTGAAGATGATACCAATTTTGGCTTTGTTTTCCCATTTTATTATTTTATTTACCAAATGACTAAATTGCCCTTCATTAAAAACTGTGGTGTTTTATCTTCCTTTAGGTATTTTTGTCCAAACTAGTATAATGGTCTAATTACTATTTAAGGACCTCTATTTAAAACCTCCATTTCAATCAAATACTTTTTGAACTAGAACACAGATTTTTCACCTATTTCAATTTAGTCTTTTACATCAAATTAAACACCCAATCATAAAATTTTCAACCTCGGATTCGTGGTTTCGAAACCACTGTGCCGTTTTGGCCCTAAATTAGGCTGTTACAAACCCACTCGAATTATCTGATTCAATACGAAGTGTCTCACTGTTCTGACATTTTAATATGATAAGCTTTCGTCTACAGTTTACAACAGCATCATGTATAGTTAACCAATCCATACCCGAAATCGCATCAAATTCATCAAACGGTAATAGCATCAAATCAGCCAAAAAAACTGAACCCTAAGTCATCAAAGGACAATTCTTTCAAACTTTATCAACTAGAACATACTGACTTAGGGGGTTCGAGACTTTAACCATGAATTCAATGGACTCAACAGGTAAACTCTTACTAGACACTAAATTCGTGCAAACATATGAATGGGTCAATCTGGGATCAATCAAAGAAGTTACATTAGTATCATAGAGAGAAAAAGTACCGATAATAACATTTGGTGTAGAAGCATATTCATGTGCATGAATACATAAGCCCTAGCTGGTGCTCGTGCCTCAAATCTTATAGTAGAGTTTTTCTTTACACCACAGCCACCACTTATATTTCTAGGATTACAAGGTAGCCTATCTTTTGCAACTGTGTTTCTCGACCTCAAAGTTTGAATATTATCTTTCTCAGATTTCTCAGGGCAATCTCTAAGATAGTAGTCAAAGGACCCAGATTTAAAACACGCTCTGCTCTTCATTCGACACTCACCATAATGTGGTCGGTTACAGTGCTTGCACTCGGGTCTGGTGTTTTTAACACTACCCACACTCGCTACAAATGTAGCCTGAGGTTTAGGATTGGAATGTCTAGTATCTTTATCTATATTAGAATGCCCCACAGAAGTAGTAGAACGGTAGTGATGTACTTTAGATTTCTTCGATGCTGACTGATATGACTTTCTCGTCAATCTCTTTCTAGAATCTCTAGCTTCAAATTCAGTGTGTCTTTTCTCTTTACTCAGCTCTTCGACTTTATGTGCCCGATCAACCAGTACAACAAATTCTTTCAACTCAAGGATCATGACTAATAGCTTTATATCTTCGTTTAATCCATCTTCAAACTGTTTACACATTGCAGTCCCGGTCAAAATGCACTCTCAAGCGTATTTACTTATCTAAACAAATTCTCGTTCATATTCAGACACTGACATACGGCTGTGCTTGAGCTCCAAAAATTCTTTACATTTTTGATCGATTAACCTCGACTGATGTATTTCTTTTAGAATTTGACTTGAAAGAAATTCCAAGTGATCCTCTCTCTCGGCACTATAGAAATCAATGTATTCCACCAATGGTAAACTGAATCTTTTAGTAGAGATACTTCACACTTTACACATTCAGTCGATGAATATGATAACTCATCAAAAAACTTGATGGTATTCTCTAACCAGAACTCAGCTCTCTCGGGATCATCCTCAGCTTTAGCTTAGAATTCTTCAGCCCCGTACTTATGGATCTTATCAACAGGAGGTTTATTAACTCAAATAGGTTTCGTACCTTGAGGAATAACGGGAACCAGTTGGGGAACAGAGGGGTGGAGGTTGTTGAGCAGCCAGGTTCATTCGTACAAACTTGGTGAACCACTCATTCATCATCTGGAAGAAGGCTTCCTTAGCCTCTCCTCCCCGGCCCCCAAATACGGGCCTCGTACCACTCGAAGTTACTCTGTGAATGGAGGCTTGAGCGTTACTCTCTACTTCATCGGAATTAGCTCGATTAGATGTCATTGCTATATGAAAACATGTTTTAAAACGGTCAGGAGATATCACACTATCACAGGTTATATAATGGCATGTATAGTTAGACTCGTATACGCTACATTCATTCTGAGAATCGACTAAATTGTAGCTCTGATACAAATAAATGTAACACCCCTAACCCGAATCTGTCGCCAGAATAGGGTTACAGAGTATTACCAAAGTTTAAAGTTTAAACAAACATAAAATTCAAACATTTCATAACATATAACATACATGTCAGAAACCAATCATCATGCATATTGCCCCTATTACAAGCCCTCGAGGCCCAAAATACACATTAGAAACAAATCATGACTAATCCGAAACTCAAAAAATATTTTAGAAACATTTAAAATTTTCAAAACTATAAGGATCACACGGCCAAAAGACACGCTCGTGTCTTAGGCCATATGTGTATTCGAAATAGGGACACACGGCCATGTCCCAGCCCGTGTAACTCACTGACTTGGGCCACACGGCCAAGCCACACGCCCGTGTACCAGGCTGTGTGAGCATACTAACTTGCATTATTCAAAAGATACAAGGGACACATGGTCAAATTGAAATTCATTCAATTTTGTCCCCACCTAAGCTTAGCAAAATTATAAACATATTTATAACAGCCCATATATTTCACAAATTCACACTTTACCACACAAATTCTCACATTTTTCAATTTAATCACTAATTGATAATTTCATCAAAAATTCTATTACAAAAGTTGTTTATCTAACAACAACCATTCATTTTCTACCATTACACTTCAAAACCCTAACATATTCATCAATGACAAAACTCAAATACTTTAACAGTTTTGCAAATTAGTCCTCGAGCTAGCTAGATTAAGCTACAATGATTCTAGAAACATACAAATCATTAAAAAAGGGACAAAAATACCTTACCAATTGGATTTTGAAGCTTGGCCGAATCCTACCTCTATTTTCTCCAAGTAGAATTGGTTTGTGGTGTATTTTGAAGAAGATGAACATGATAAAATTGTTCTGTTTTATTAATATATCATTTAATTACCTATTTACTTAATTAACCTTTATGATTAATTCAAATTACAAAATTGCCAAGCCATTATCATCTACTAACATATTAATGGGCTATTTACCATATAAGGACCTCTACTTTAAAGTTCTATAGATATTTAATACCTTTAGCTAATAGAACTCAACTTTTGCAATTTACGTGATTTAGTCATTTCTATCAAATTGAGCATGTAAATGGTAAAATTTCTTAGTGAAATTTTTATATGGTAATACTATCATGATGTAGACCATAAAATAATAAAATAAATTTTTTGACTTCAGATTTGTGGTCCCGAAACCACTGCTCCAATTTTACCGAAAATGGGCTCTTACACCTTCCCTATTGCATGCCCGTTGAACCACTAGAATAATATCATATACGCAGGAATCTTGCACACTATGTGCCAACATGTAGTCGAAACCACTACTATTTCATATCTCATATAAATGCTCCCTTTCGAGCCGTAAATGATCTACTTACTCAAGGTGTCAATCAAGACGTAGCTACACGGCGCTGCTCACACAAGTTGTTAAGTAACCGCAACACATTCCAAAAACTCAGCCACTAGTAGGACATACAAGACCAACAACCAAAACATGGTAACCCCTAATGACATGTCATTTGTATCCTATCTATTCCTAAGGTTGAACTGGGAACCGAAAGTCGCCAAAGCTTCGTTGGATGTTTCTGTAAAGTCCTAATACCATAATATAACCTAAAAGAATTTAAATCGAACCTAATTCAATGCTACTCAAACGTATGAACTTTCCTCAAGCATGAATGAAGAAATACGATCATTTAGTCCAACACTTTTTGTAACACCCCATACCCGTGTTCAATACTAGAACAGAATATGAGTATTACTAGAACAATGTACGTATAATTATAGAAAATCAAGACATAAAATGATTATCTAAATTTAAATTCGTCAATTTATCACTCATCTTTTAAAAAATTAAATTCACATATATCATAAACTTATAATATAACTAACATTGGATCATACCGATAACAAAATACGAATGAAATATCTAACGTTAGAATTCAACTTTTAAAGTAATATTACAAAAATTTATAACAAAATACTCGAGCTTCTATACATGCCATATGTCCAAAATGTGTTTACAAAATACCAAAAGGAAAGATGGATAGCGTTGGTGAGCTTCCGACAACTTTTCCCTGAATCACAAGCAAACTTGATTTCACTATAAAATAAAACAAGAAAGGAAGAGGAAGCAAAGTAAGCTAAAAGCTTAGTAAGTAATATGTAAATAATAAAGATAACAAACAAATAATGGCATTTGTAGATCCCAAAATATGTATTCATAATTACACAACCTTTTTCTCATATGCATTTGTCATTTATTTCAGTTCAGTACAAGCTGTCCATTCGAGTCCTAGTCATTAAATTATTTTTATCTGAAGATACAGAAACAAAAATTAAGATCCATAAATTTTCCCAAAAACTAGACTCATATGTCTTCTTACCATAAAAATTTCAGAATTTTTGGTTGGGCCAATTAATACAATTTATTCATTGAAGTCTCCCCGGTTTTGCGGTTCAGCAACTCTGACAACTCTTCACTAAAATTTAATTATATTTTTCTTAAAAATTCAAATTAGGTTCTAGTTTCTTTTTTATCCAACCATATAAATTATGTCTCTTAAATATTTTTGTACAATTTTTAATGATTTTTACAATTTAGAACAGGGGATCACGAAATCAGTTTGAGCTAGTCTTACAAAAATATAAATATCTCAAAATACAGAATTCTCTTTTTGCTATATTTCTTTTATATGAAAATAAATTAAATAAGCTTTAATTCGATATCTCATTCCACTTCTATTTCAACTTCTACCATTTTTAGTGATTTTTCAAAGTCACTCCCCTGCTGTTGTTTTAGACTATTTATCCCAAATTTCATTCCTTCACTAAAATTTCTTATTATCAGCTTTCAAGATAATACTTATCCACATTCATCTTATCAAAAATTCAATCACATATCTAACTCATAATTCAAAACTCATATATTCATATTCCGGTATTATCCAACATTTTTTTCACGTTAAATTTCATTTAGCAAACTTGTTTCTCCCGGTGAACACTTCGGAAAGTAACAATATCCGATGGTTTTAGCACATAGCTCCACCTTCCGTAATTAATGCCCAACTTAGTGGTATATGCACATAGGACCACACCATTGGGCTAACATGTAATTGTGGCATACGCACTTAGCGCCACTTTTCAAATTAACATGTATAACCATGGCATATCCACTTAGCACCACATTACATGTTTAACCGTGGTATATCCATTTAGCACCACATTAATGAATCAATATATGTAACCGTGGCATATCCACTTAGCACCACGTTACATGTATCAATATGTGTAATCGTGGTTGTAACACCCTAAATCTAGCCATAAATATGAGATTCACCTAGACTAGTCCAATATTTACTACACAATCAAACAACTTATCCAATTGGGCTCGTAGGCCCATTGGGCCCACATGGCCCCTTTCAGCCCATCGCGGCCCGAAGTAGCCATCCTACAACTAGAGTAGTGAGAAATACACACCCGATAGGAGACTGGAGTTAATCCACGTTCTGAGCACTCTTAGCCGACGCCCAACCCAAGCGAGCACGCCATACAGCAAAAGGGATCAGCCAAGAAAGGTACCTTTACTCTCCTCATGGCTCTCTCTATTTAAAGCCAGCTTCGCATCCACTCTTATGTTAGCTTCCCGATGTGGGATCCTTCCAACATCAGAGTTTAAATTCAACACCAACTCTTGCCGCCCCCTGTTAGCAAAATAAATGCTCTTTGATTGCCATGAGTTTCGAACCCTGGACCTCTTTGCCAACTCTATGACGCCACCTTGCCACTTCACCATAGGCTCTTTTTGTATCCTATTTTATCCCCAATTAATTATAAGGTCTAAAGGCCAAAGTCCAGGTTCCCTTAAAAAAATAGAATAAATTGCAAGAGCCAAGGCTTGAACCCAGGCTCCCATACAACCTTAATTACGCCACTTCCACTAGACCACATTGCTCCTTGTGTCATTTATTTAACACGATAATTTAAAAGGCCCTCATCCAAGCATCCAGGTTTTTTTCACTTAATACCAAAATTTTTGCTAAAGCCCAAGTTTGAACCCAAGATTTCTCCAACACTTCTCAAAGCCATTAACCACTAAAGCAAACATTTAATTGTTTCATTTCATTGCACAATTAAATACCTATATACAACCTCCTTAAGGACCCCCACTCAAGGCCCAATACTTCTAGGCCCAAATTTGAGGTGTTCCAGTGGTATATCCACTTAGCACCACGTTACACATATAACCGTGGTATATCCACTTAGCACCACGTTTTTACATTCCGAAGGTTCAACCGAGATTTCCTCATTTAATCTCAATTCATCAACCACAAATCACCGTTTGTGTCCATTAATTAAACAATACTAAAACTCATTTTATATGTCCCAAAATAAAATATTATAACATAATAAAACAATACATTATTTACATATAAACTTACCTCGGTGCAAAATAAAGAAATTTTGCAATTTAGTCCACAATCTTTTCCTTTCCCCGATCAAGGTCGATTCTACGTCTTTCTTGATCTAAAATAACATATTTAGCAGATTTAATGCTCACATTTATCAAAACATTCCTTAACTCTAACTTTGGAAAAATTACGATTTTGCCCCTAAACTTTTGCATATTTACATATTTACCCCAAAGCTCGAAAATAAAAATTCATCCTATTTTCTTATGTTTTATGAAATTCTAATCATTTTTCCCTTCTATGGAAATATCAAATTCTCACTCTAACATGTACTTATGAACATTAGGTATTTTTACCGATTATGTCGTTTTACTCGTTTTCACGTAAAATCGCTTAGTAAAAGTTGTTTAACACAATTTCAAGCTTCATATTCTACCATAAAACATCAAAATAAACACATTTCACCTATGGATATTTTCCCAAATATAAACCCTAGGTTAAATTATTGCTAGAATAAGCTTAATCAAGTTACTGGGACTCCAAAAACGTAAAGAACATTAAAAACGGGGCTTGGAATCACTTACTATGGAGCTTGGAAGCTTGAAACAAACCCTAGCTATGGAGAACCCTTGAAATTTCCTCGTAATGAAGAAGATGGACATATTTTTCCATCTTTTTCCCTTTTTTTAATCTTTTAATTTCCAAATAACTAAAACACCCTTCATTAAAAACTTTGGTTATTTCTACCTATGTATTCCATTTTTTTCCATGAAACCCTAATGGTATAATTACCATTTAATGACCTCTACTTCAATTATGCTCTTCAATTAAATCCTTTAATATCTAGAACTCATATTTATCAACTTTTGCAATTAAGTCCTAATAGGCAAATTAGACATGCAATTCATGAAATTTTCTATCGATATTCTAACACATGCATCTAATCACTCGATAAATTATAAAAATTAATCGAAATAAATTTTTTTGCTTTAGAATTGTGGTTTCAAAACTACTATTCCATTTAGGCCCTAATTCAGGCTGTCACAATTCTCCCCCCTTTAGAGATTTTTGTCCCCGAAAATCTTACCGTTGAAAAGGTTTGGGTACTATTTTCTCATAGCTTCTTCTGGTTCCCATGTTGCCTCTTCTAATCCATGTTTTTGCCACAATAATTTTACTAACCTTATCTTTTTACTTCTGAGTTCTTTGATCTCTTGCGCCAAAATCTTAAATGGTTCTTCACTATAACTCATATTTGGCTGAATTTCCACTTCTGTAGGAGAAAGAACATGTGAAGGATCTGATCGATATCATTGTAGCATAGATACATGAAAAACATTATAAATTCTATCGAGTTCCAGTGGAATGACAATCAATAAGCAAACAGTCCAATTTTTTCTATGATTTCATATGGTCCGATGAATCTTGGACTCAATTTACTCTTTCGACCGAACCGGAGAACTTTCTTCCATGGAGATACTTTCAGGAATACCTTGTCACCAATCTAAAATGCAACCTCTTTTCGTTTAAGATCAGCATATGATTTTTGACGGTCAGAAGCTACTTTCAAACTTTCCTGAATCACCTTCACTTTTTCTTCTGTTTCCCGGATCAAATCAACCCCATATATCTTATTTTCATTACTCTATCCAATATAACGGGGTTCTACTTTTTCTACCATACAGAGCTTCATACGGAGCCATTTTAATACTGGATTGATAATTCTTATTGTAAGAAAATTCAATCAAAGGTAGATACCTCTCCCAATTTACTTTCAAAATCTATTATACAACATCGAAGCATATCTTCCAACACCTAAATTACACGCTCAGATTGGCCATCAGTCTGAGGATGAAATGCGGTGCTAAAATACAACTGGGTACCCAGGGCTTCTTGCAATTTGTCCCAGAAATGAGATGTAAATCGGGGATCTCTATCTAATATAATTGAAACAGGCACTCCATGTAGCCTGACAATCTTAGATATATACAACTCAGCCAGTTTATCTAAAGAATAATCTATACGTACCAGAATAAAGTGCGCTGACTTTCTTAATCGGTCAACAATCACCGAAATGGCATCTTTCTTCCTTGGAGACAACGATAACCCATATACAAAATCCATAGTAATTCTTTCCCATTTCCATTCCGGTATAGTGATTGACTGAAGTAACCCCGAAGGCACCTGATGTTCAGCTTTAACCTGCAGACATATCAAACACTTTGATACAAATTCAGAAATATCACGTTTTATACCTAGCCACCAGTACATCTTTTTCAAATCATTATACATTTTATTACTACCCGGATGTACAGACATAGTACTGCTGTAGGCCTCATGTCGAATCTTTTGTATGAGCTCTGAATTCTGAGGTACACATATCCTGCTCCTGAATAACAAACAACCATCGGTCCCTACTTGAAATTCAGAATTAGTACCCGACTTACATTATGCCCGTTTAATTTATAACTTTTCATCATTTTTCTGAGCCTCACAAATCTATTGTATAAACATTGGTCTAGCTTCTATTTCAGATATAACTGAACCATCATCAGACAAGGATAACCAAGTAGTCATAGCTCGCAAAGTAAATAAAGATTTCTGGCTCAAAGCATCAGCTACAACATTAGCCTTACCTAGATGGTAATCAATAATCAAATCATAATCCTTTATCAGTTCAAGCCACCTGCGCTGTCTTAAATTTAAATCTTTCTGTGTCATCAAATATTTCAGGCTTTTATGATAAGTATAAATATGACATTTTTCACCATACAAGTAATGTCGTCATATCTTCAACACAAATACAATAGCAGCTAATTCGAGATCATGTACTGGGTAACTTCTTTCATGTGGCTTAAGTTGTCTTGAAGCATAGGCTATTACTTTACCTTCTTGTATCAAGACACAACCTAAACCATTTAATGATGCATTGCTATAAATAATAAATTCCTTACCCAGTTCAGGCTGTACCAATACAGGTGCTTTTGTCAACAATTCTTTTAATTGATCGAAACTCCGTTGGCATTCTTCTGTCCACTTGAACTTAACATCTTTCTGTAGTAAACGGGTCATCGGAAAAGCTATCATAGAGAACCCCTGAACAAATCTTCGATAATAACCAGCTAAACCCAAGAAACTTCTAACTTCAGATACATTCTTTGGTGGACTCCAATTTGTAATAGTTGAGATTTTACTCGGATATACCCTGATGCCTTCGACGGATACAATATGCCCAAGAAAACCAACTTCTCGAAGCCAGAATTCACATTTACTGAATTTAGCATAAAGTTTCTTTTCACGTAGAATTTGTAACACTATTCTCAAATGTTCTGCATGCTCCTTTTCATCCTGAGAATAAATCAAAATATTGTCAATGAATACCACCACAAATCTGTCTAAGTATGGTTTAAATAATCGGTACATCAAATCCATAAATACTGCAGGTGCATTAGTTAGCCCAAACGGCATAACCAAAAACTCATAATGTCCGTACCTAGTTCTAAAGCTATCTTGGACATCAATGTACCTTTCAGTTGATCAAATAAATTATCAATTCAGGGCAATGGGTACTTATTTTTAATAGTCACCTTATTGAGCTGCCGATAGTCAATACACATTCTCAATGACCCATCTTTCTTTTTCACGAACAGAACCGGAGCACCCCAAGGTGAATGACTTGGTCGAACAAAACCTTTATCTACAAGTTCCTGTAATTGTATCTTTGACTCCTTTAATTCTATAGGAGCCATTCGATACGGAGCTATGGAAATCAGAGTAGTTCCTAGAATAGAAAATTCCACTTCCTTTTCTGGTGGTAGCCCTGGTAATTCCTCCGGAAACACATCAGAAAGTTCACATACTACCAGCACGGCATGAATCTTTGACTTTGATACTATAGTGTCGAGTATATAAGCCAAGTAAGCATCATACTCCTTTTTAACATATCTCTATGTTTCCATCACTGAGATTACATCAGATAACCCTTCTGTCTGATCAGATTTAACCCAGAGCAACTCTCCGTTCTAACATTTTAACAAAACATATTTCTGTCTACAGTTTACTACTGCATCATGTTGAGTTAGCCAATCCATACCCAAAGTAAGATCAAACTCATCAAATGGAAACAACATCAAGTTAGCTAGAAAACAGTAGCCTTGAATCGTCAAAGGACAATTTCTGCAAACCTTATCTACGAGCACATGTCTGCCTAGAGGATTTGATACTTTAATTACAAATTTAGTTAATTTCACAGGAAATTTCTTATTATGTACTAAATTTTCACAAATATAAGAATGAGTGGACCCGGAGTCAATTAATACAATAGCTTCAGTATCATAAAGTAAGAAAGCACCATTGATCACAACAAGAGATGATGCCTCTTCACGAGCTCGTATAGCATACGTTCTAGTAGGTGTTCTTGTTTCTGACCTTGCAGCTAAGTCCTTTATCATGCCTTTGCTACTAGTCCCACCTCCAACATTCCGTAAGGATCTACCTCTGCTAGCAACATTACTCTGCCTGACACTCTGAACTTTCTCCTCTTCTATTTTCTCGGGACAATCTTTGATAAAATGTTCTTTGGAGCCACAACTGAAACAAGCTCGAACCTTTCCCCAACATTCTCTAGGATGTCGTTTACCAAAATGTAGACACTCGGGTCTATCTGATCTTACATTTCCCACACTTGACATCAAAGTTGTTCGAGCTCTAGAACCCAGATTCAATTTTTCCTTGTCTTGATAAGAATACCCTGCTGAAATTGTCTTTCGAGGATTTGCTTCTTTGAGTCTTTTTTATTGGGATTGATGACTTGTTCATCGATCTTTTCCTTTGATCTCGGGCCTCGATATCAGGTTTTCTCTTTTCTTTATTCAATACCTCAGCTTTACAAGCTCTATCAACCAGTACCACAATTTCTTTTAATTCTAGAATTCCCACTAATACCTTGATGTCTTCATTCGGTCCGTCTTCAAACCTTCTGCACATCATTGCTTCAGTAGAAACACATTCTTGTGCATATTTACTGAGCCTTACAAACTCGCGTTCATATTATGCCACTGTCATCTTTCCTTGTTTCAATTCAAGAAATTCCTCCCATTTCTGATCGATAAATCGTTGACTAATATATTTCTTCCGAAATTCTTCCAAGAAGAAATCCCAGGTTACTTTTTCCTTTGAAACTACGGATATCAAAGTCTTCCACCACTGATAGGCTGAATCTTTTAGTAATGACACCGCACATTTTAAACACTCCTCAGGTGTGCAAGATAATTCATCAAATATAATCATAATATTTTCAAGCCAGAACTCTGCTTTTTCTGGATCATCATCAATGTTTGCTCTAAATTCTTCAGCCCCTTGTTTACGAAGCTTATGTACTGAAATTTTTGTCAATCGTACAATATCAGTACTTTGCGGAGCTGGGGGGACAGGTTGTGGTATAGGTGGGGAGGAGGAGGTTGAACATTAGGATTTGCTTTAAAAAAATTAGTATACCAGTCATTCATCATTTGAAGGAAAGCATTCCAAGCATCATCTTCTTGTCCTGATGTCTCATGTCTACTTTCTACAGGAACGGTCCCTTACGCGGGAGCCAGCGCATTACTTGCAGCAGCATCAGCTGCTGCTCGATCAGGATCCATTACTAAGAAAAACAAAACATAGTTTAGTAAAGTCGGGAGTCACCTCACTATCACAATATATTTATGCCATGTATAGATAGACTTTCCCACTCACTATACTGGTCTGAGAATCGACTAAACCACAGATCTGATACCACTAAAATGTAACACCCTATACCTGTGTTCAATACTAGAACAAAATATGAGTATTACTAGAACAACGTACGTATAATTATAGCAGATCAAGAAAAAATGATTATATAAATTTAAATCTGTCAATTGATCACTCATCATTTAAAAAAATTAAATTCACATATATCATAAACTTATAATATAACTAACACTAGATCATACCGACAACAAAATACAAATGAAATATCTAACGTTAGAATTCAACTTTTAAAGTAATATTACTAAAATTTATAACAAAATACTCAAGCCTTCTATACATGCCATATGTCCAAAATGTGTTTACAAAATACCAAAAGGAAAGATGGATAGCGTTGGTGAGCTTCCGACAACTTTTCCCCGAATCACGAGCAAACTTGATTTCACTAAAAAATAAAACAAGAAAGGAAAAGGAAGCAAAGTAAGCTAAAAGCTTAGTAAGTAATATGTAAATAATAAAGATAAAAAAACTAATAATTTCATTTATAGATCCCAAAATATGTATTCATAATTACACAACCTTTTTCTCATATGCATTTATCATTTATTTTAGTTCAGTACAAGTTGTCCGTTCGAGTCCCAGTCACTAAATTATTTTTATTTGAAGCTAAGGAACTCCAAATTAAGATCCATAAATTTTCCCAGAAACTAGACTCATATGTATTCTTACCAAAAAAATTTCAAAATTTTTGGTTGGGCCAATTAATACAGTTTATTCATTGAAGCCTCCCTTGTTTTGTGGTTTAGCAGCTCTGACCACTCTTCACTAACATTTAATTATCTTTTTGCTACCAAATTCAAATGACGTTCTAGTTTCTTTCTTCTAAAAATAAATTCAAAAGGAATCCAACCATATAACTTATGTTTCTTAAATATTTTTTTAAAATTTTTAATGAGTTTTACAATTCAGAATAGGGGATCACGAAATCAGTCTGAACTAGTCTTACAAAAACATAACTATCTCAAAATACTGAATTTATTTGTTTTCTCTATTTCTTTTATATGAAAATATATTCAATAAGATTTACGTCCATATCTCATTCCACTTCTATTTCCACTTTTACCATTTTTAGTGATTTTTCAAAGTTACTCCCCTACTGCTGCTTTAGACTGTTTATCCCAGATTTCATTCCTTCACTAAAATTTCTTATTATCAACTTTCAAGATAATACTTATCCATATTCATCTTATCAAAAATTCAATCACATATCTAACACATACTTCAAAACTCATATATTCATATTCCGGTATTATCCCACATTTTTTTCACGTTAAATTTCATTTAGGAAACTTGTTTCTCCCGGTGAACACTTCGGAAAGTAACAATATCCGATGGTTTTAGTACAAAGCTCCACCTTCCGTAATTAATACCCAACTTAGTGGTATATGCCCATAGCACTACACTATTGGGCTAACATGTAATTGTGGCATATGCACTTAGCGCCACTTTTCAAATTAACATGTATAACTATGGCATGTCCACTTAGCACCACGTTATATGTTTAACCGTGGTATATCCACTTAGCACCACGTTAATGAATCAATATATGTAACCGTGGCATATCCAATTAGCACCATGTTACATGTATCAATATGTGTAATCGTGGTATATCCACTTAGCACCACGTTACACGTATAATCGTGGTATATTCACTTAGCACCATGTTTTTCCATTCCGAAGGTTCAACTGAGATTTCCTCATTTAATCTCAATTCATCAACCACAAATCACCGTTTGTGTCCATTAATTAAACAATACTAAAACTTATTTCACATGTCACAAAATAAAATATTATAACATAATAAACAATACATTAATTACATATAAACTTACCTCGATGCAAAATAAAGAAATTTTGCAATTTAGTCCACAATCTTTTCCTTTCCCTGATCAAGGTCGATTCCACGTATTTCTTGATCTAAAATAACATATTTAGCTGATTTAATGCTCACATTTATCAAAACATTCCTTAACTCTAACTTTGGAAAAATTACAATTTTGCCCCTAAACTTTTGCATAATTATACATTTACCCCAAAGCTCGAAAATTAAACTCCATCCTATTTTATTATGTTTTATGACATTCTGATCATTTTTGGCTTCTATGGCAACATCAAATTCTCACTCTAACATGTACTTATGAACATTAGGTATTTTTACTAATTATGTTGTTTTACTCGTTTTCACGTAAAATCGCTTAGCAAAAGTTGTTTAACACAATTTAAACCTTCATATTCTACCATAAAACATCAAAATAAACACATTTCATCTATGGGTATTTTTCCAAATATAAACCCTAGGTTAAATTATTGCTAGAATAAGCTTAAACAAGTTACTGGGACTCCAAAAACGTAAAGAACATTAAAAACGGGGCTTGGAATCACTTACTATGGAGCTTGGAAGCTTGAAACAAACCTTAGCTATGGAGAACCCTTGAAATTTCGTCCTAATGAAGAAGATGGACATATTTTGCCATCTTTTTCCTTTTTTTTAATCTTTAATTACCAAATGACTAAAATACCCTTCATTAAAAACTTTGGTTATTTCTACCTATGTATGTCCATTTTTTACCATGAAACCCTAATGGTATAATTACCATTTAAGGACCTCTACTTCAATTATGCTCTTCAATTAAATCCTTTAGCATCTAGAACTCATATTTATTAACTTTTGCAATTAAGTCCTAATAGGAAAATTAGACATGCAATTCATGAAATTTTCTATCGATATTCTAACACATGCATCTAATCACTCGATAAATTATAAAAAGTAACCGGAATAA
Organism: Gossypium hirsutum; assembly: GCF_007990345.1. Lineage (NCBI taxonomy): Eukaryota > Viridiplantae > Streptophyta > Magnoliopsida > Malvales > Malvaceae > Gossypium > Gossypium hirsutum. Next base: position 31,536,256 of record NC_053435.1, on the reverse strand, counting down.
ATTTTTCTACTTCGTAATTGTGGTTTTGAAACCACTATTCCATTTAGGCCCTAATTCGAGCTGTCACACTTTTTCTTTTCCCCAATCCAAATCCCTACGTTGCTTTTCTTGATCTATATAATCAAATTTAACTCATTTAAACCTCATTCTATTCATTTTAATCCAAAAAATAATGTTTTATAAAAATTACACTTTTTCCCCTAATAGTTTTGAATTCATTACAATTTAGTCCCTAAGCCTATAAAATGAAATTCATGCAATTGGATTGTAACAGCCCGATATTAGGGCTAGTTAGAATAGTGATTTTAGAACCACTAAACCAAGGTCAAGAAAATTATTTTAAATATTATTTTATGTATTGTAGCATTATTAGATAAGTACATGAAAATTTTCGTGAATTAATTTTAGGTACTGCTTGCCTAATTGTGAAAAACGACTAAATCGCATAAAGTGCAAAAAGTCCTATTTTGTTAGATAAGAGTGTCAATTAGCTAAAGAACCTAAATTGGGGGCCTTAAAAAGTAATTAAACCCTTATAGAATAGGGTGGCCGGCCATAGGGGGACAAATTGATGGGAAAGTCAAAATTAGGTGGTGTTTTGGTCACCAATTTTGACTAGTTTTAAATAAAATAAAATAACAAAAGGTTTCATCTTTCTTTTCACTCTTTCTTCTTCCACCGAAAAAAATTAGCCATTAGAGGGGTTTTTGAAGCTTGAAAATTTCATCTACTTTAAGCCTTCACAAATAAGTGGTTTTCATGACTTTTCTTGATGTTTTTTACATTTTTGGACCCCTTGAAGCAAGAGCTTTTAAATGAAGGGACTATTTTGCAAAATGGTTAAACATCTAGGGTTTTTCTATGAGAGCATTTAGGTTTTTTTCTGAATTTTTATGAAATAATATGTTCCTTTGGTGAGTAATAAACAACTTTTGTGAATGGATTTCTCATGAAAATCCTAATACGGACTATTTTGCATGAGTTGTAAAATAGATGATAAATGTATGAAATAGTGGAAATTTTGGATTACTATAAGAGTAAAAAGGGTTCAGTTAGGCTTATAGTATGAAAAAATTCAATAAAAATTAATTTTCGAGCATAGGGGTAAAATGGTCATTTTGTGAAAGTCTAGGGGCAAAATAGTCATTTTGCCCAATTATGAACTTTCAAGCCTTTAAATTGATATGCTAATGAAATAAATCAATTTTATTAATTTATATTGAGAGAAACGTGATGCTGGTCTTTATCGGGGTAAGAACAAAGTTGACAGGCATTAAGCTCGTCTTCATCATTTTGTATCGAGGTAAGTACATATGTAAATAATGTGTTATTGAAGCTTACTTTGGTATATTTTAATAATATACATGTGTAATTAGCTTATTGATTTATGTATCTAAATTCTAATTGTTTCCATGAATGTTTAATGACATGTTATGCGAGTAAATTAAAATGTGAGCAAATGCGATGCTATTCGATTAGATATGAAGTCCCGTTGACCCTTAGACATAGCATAGGATACAACAGGGCATGTTATGAAAATTATGTGGTCTGAACTCATGAGTTGAGTCTGAGTTCATGAGACAAATGCTATAGGTAACGTGGGTCCGGGTACTGACTTTGTGTACAGACCCATGAGTGGCTCAATGAGCATACGTTACATGATAGCTATGGGGTCCGGGTCCTGACTTGATAAAAAGGCCCGTGAGTAGCTCAAATGTGAGCATCTCCATAACATTCCTATTTAGACCCTAGTCGGAATAGTCAAATCCGAGTCAGAGAAATGTTTAAATATTATTTTCTGTGTCTATGATGTGTGAATTAGCATGTGTGAAAGTCTCGTATGAAAATTTCAATGTTTCTTTGTTCAATTTCATAAAAGGGCCTAATCGCGTAAAATGTAAAAGTTGCCTGCTGCTTGTTAAAAGTGCTTATTTGACTTCGCTTTATAACTATGAGGTCCTTATGTTGTTAATATGCCATTTATATTGAAAGTGGACTAAAATGGCCTTATATGTTAATGTTTTAAATGTTTATTAATCATGGGCAAAATGGTAATATGTTATATTCATCCTTGTTCAGCCGAAAATAGAAGAAAATAATAAGGTTCTTGAGCTTTGAATGTTTGGCCATGATAAAGCTTGATTAAAGATCAAGAATAGAGGAATTCAGATTTAGACCGAGGGAAGTCAAAGGTTATTAAGTAAAAAATCCGAGTCGATAATTCCAAGTATGAGGTAAGTTCGTACGTAAAACATGATTTTACAAATATATTTTTGATGCTTGAATTATACATAGATTATATATAAAATTGATTATGGTTGAATAAGATGATAAATCAAGTGTATTTGGCACTAAGTGTGCAATTCAAAATAGCTTCGGCTATATGAGGCACTAAGTGTGCGATACCGAGATAGCTTCGGTTAATTGAGATGGCACTAAGTGTGCGAAAATCGTTCTAGCTTCGGCTAACCCTTAAAGCACTAAGTGTGCAGATGTTAAAGCATGATTAATCTTCAGAGAGTCTTAAAATATCCGAACGATAGGTGAGAATGAAAATGAATAAATACGGGAAGGTTCAGGTATGTATGATGCCTATGTGATAGATGATGTTATGCATATGAAGTTCATTAAATTGGTATAAACATATGAATTGTGTTGGCATGGAATTGATAGATGAATTGAGAATTAATAAGTACTCATGTGTTGATGTTTTCTATTTTATAATCTATTGATGATTTTTGGTACGAGCTTACTAAGCTTTTGAAAGCTTACTCTGTGTATGTTTGCATTGTTTTATAGATATCGAAGCTACTGTGAGCTCGGGGATTGTCGAGGATTGTCACCACACTATCGAATCTCATTTTGGTACTTTGAAAATGTATATATTAAAGTATGGCATGTATAGGCTAGAAGTGTTTAGACTATGTTTTGTGATTGTATAAATTTAGCCATGTAACATGGTTTAGTATGGATGTGATTATGATAAGGTTTGGTTATGAAGTTGAAACTTATGTTTTGGTTGTAAATTGGTCATATAATGTTGTACAAATATACTTGGTTTGGAGCTTGTAGGTTTGACACAATTGGGGTGGCAAGTTGGCTATTCAAATGGCCTATTTTTGTCCACACGGGAAGGGACACGGGCATGTGTCTCAGCCGTGTGCGACACACGGTTATGTTGCATGGCCGTGTGTCCCCTGGGGTACCCTTCAATTGTAAGTTAGGCTCAAGTACAGCCAAGGCACATTGGCGTATGGCTAATCGTGTGGCCCAAGTCAGATTCGACCACGGCCAAAGCACACGAGCGTGTCTAATGTCTTGTAAGGCACACGGCCTATTCACACGGGCGTGTAACCTGTACTTGTTTGAAAAATGTTTAAATTTTGGAGAAATTTTGTATATGTTCGGTTTAGTCCCGACGCCTTTCTATTACATGTTTAAGGTCTCGATGACCTATATAAGGGACTCTATATTAATGATTGATGTTTAATGCTTCGGTGCTTATTAAATGAATGTTAACATTTTGATTTTGTCCGGTAACATTTTGATTTTGTCAGGTAATGCCTTTAGCCCTAGTTCAGCAACGGGTACAGGTTAGGGGTGTTACATTTTATTGGCATCAAAGCTATAGTTTAGTCGGTTCTAGGACAGCCATAATGTTTGTCAGTCTAGCTATACATGCCATAATTTTTGAATTGCGATAGTGTGATGAATCTTGACATTGAAATGTGCTTTTATATAGTAAATGGATCCCGAAAAAGCCGTAGCGGACGATGTCGAAAGCAATGCGCCTGCTCCCGCTCAAGGGACGGTGCCATCTGATTCTCAACTGGCTACGAGTAACTGTGATGGTGAGGCTAAACAAGCCTTCTTTTAGATGATGAATGATTGGTTTACTCAATATATTAGAACCAATCCGGCTATACAACAACCTCCACCCCCGGTTAATTCTCTTCAAACTTCTATTATGCCACCAGTGAATCCAGTTCAGTTAAGTAGACCACTAGTTGATAAGATTAGAAAATATGAGGCTGAAGAGTTCTGAGCTGCAATGAGCGATGATGCTGAAAAAGCTGAGTTTTGGCTAGAGAACACAATAAGAGTGTTTAACGAATTATCATTAAATCCTGAAGAATGCATAAAATGCGTTATTTCCCTTCTGAGAGATACGGCGTACTATTAGTGGAAGACTTTGACATATGTGGTTCCGAGTGAACAGGTTACTTGGGATTTCTTTCAAGCTGAATTTTAAAAGAAATATATCAGTCAGAGATTCATCGATCAAAAACTTAAAGAGTTTCTTAAGCTTAAACAAGGCCGTATGTCATCGGCTATTCGTCCACTTTTTATTTTCCTTGATCTAGTTCCGGTATTTGCTTATCTTGATCTATATAATATCAAATTAACTCATTCAAACATTCATTCAATTCAATTTAGCCTAAAACATTCATTTTGACTAATTTACAATTTTTCCCCTAGACTATTGACTATTTTGCAATTTAATCCTTAACACATAAAAATGCAAAATTGTACAATTAGGCCATAACCCATGATAGCCGAATTTCATAGAGACTTCCAGCAGTCCATATCTTTCATTATTTCATACTTTTAACCACATAATTTTATTCTCATGGGTCTTGTGTAGGTACCTGTACCACTTGCAACATAATCATAACTTTTCTCAATAGTGACATAATCTTTAAATCATCCGTTGAACCAGTTGGAATAATAAAGGATACCCGATAAGCCTCCTACAAAAGGGTAAGATTCCGATTCCATGTCACAGACATGGTCTTACACTGGTTCTCTTATATTGGCGTCGATGCCATGTCCCAGACATGGTCTTACACTAGCTCTCATAACAATGCCAAGACCATTTTCCAAACATGGTCTTACACTAGCTCATACAACAATGCCGATGACATGTTCCAAACATGGTCTTACACTGTCTCATACAACAATGTCGATGCCATGTTCCAAACATGGTCTTACACTGGCTCACATATCGAAGTCAATGCCATGTCCCAGACATGGTCTTACACTGTCTCACATATAACCTTAGTATCATGGCATGGATATTCGATCTATTCTCACGGTTCAACAGGGAGTTTTACCACATCACAAAAATCGAACATTCCATGCAATGTCAATTATTCAATGCATAATAACAATAGAATTGTGATATTTACGTGCAACTAACCTCGGTATACAGAATATGGGCGACTAGTTTGATTTAGTCCACTAGCTTGGTTTTCCACCGGTCTAGGTCCAGATTCCGTATTTCTTGATCTATAATGACAACATTTATTTATTTAATCATCACATAAATCAAGATATTCCAAAATTCCTACTTTGTAAAAATGAACGTTTTGCCTCTAAACTCTCTTTTTTTTTACAATTTAGTCCCTAGGCTCGTAAAATGATTTACATTAAGCCTATAGCATCTTACAATTTCAATTATTTCACACATTTACCACCTATTTTATAACTTTTACAAAATGACCTCTTTTTAGGGTTTTTCATGAAAGCCACTTCACAAAAGTTATTTATTTAACAACCATAATTCATTTTCTTCCATAAAAATTTCAGCAAACAACATGAGCACTCAAATGGCAACACCCTAGACTCTCAACTATTTTGCAAAATAGTCCCCCCATTAGTTAGCTTATACTACAAGGGTCCTAAAAATACAAAAATCATCAAGAAAGACCATCAAAATCACTTACTTGTAAAAAAACCAAGTGGCTAAAATTTTCAAGCTTCAAAACTCCCCTTTTTGTTGTAATTTTCAGTGGTGAAGAGAAAGAATGAAAAAGATGATAGCTAGTCCTTTAGGTTTATTATTTTATTATCAATTAAGTCACCTAACATTTGACCATTCACTAAATTAAGGCTCCATGTCCAGCCACTAATATTTTATTGGTCTATTTACTCAATAAGGATCTCTACTTTAATGTTCCATAGCTTTTTGACACATTTAGCTAGTAGAACAAAACTCTCACACTTTATGTGATTTAGTCCTTTTTCAAAATTAAGCATGCAACCACTGAAATTAATTCACCAAAAATTTCAAACACTCATATAATCATGCTATAACACATAAAATAATATTAAAATAATTTCTCCGACATTATATTTGTGGTCCCGAAACCACTGTTCTGACTAGGCCCAAAATCGGGTTGTTACAAGTTCTATGGTTCGGTAAAAAGAGGAAGCTTAACTCGAGACTTATTGGGCCTTATGAGATACTCGAATGTATTGGACTAGTAGTGTATCAGTTAGAGTTACCCCCGAAATTAGAAAAAAATCTATAGTATATTCCATGTTTTAATGCTTAGGAGATATCGATCTGATCCGTTTCACATTGTAAAACCTAAGGAGATTAAACTTCATTCTAACTTAACGTACGAGGAGGAACCTATTAAGATTTTGGCTCGAGAAATCAAAGAAGTAAGTAACAAGAGAATACCTTTGGTTAAGGTACTATGGCGTAATCATAATATGGATAATGTCACTTGGGAAAGTGAGGAAGTGATGAGGCAACAAAATCTATAATTATTTGATTCATGTAAATTTTAGGACGAAATTTTTATTAGGAGGGGAGAGTTGTAATGACCCAAATTCGGTAAACCATACAAAATTTTTATAATGACTTTATTTGTAAATTAGATAAAAGATTCAATTTTATTAGTTTTAAATTTTCATAGAGTATTAGGAGTCCATTGAGAAGCATTTTGAGCTATTTTTAAAGTTTCGGGTCAATCGGATAAAAATACGAGCTGGTGGGCAAAATGATAATTTTTCTATTGAAGATATTTTGTTCATACAAAACCAAACTATGGTAGAATATTAATTTTTATGTTGATATGGATGATGAGATGATTTTTAGAACAATTGATTATGAAATAAGTCTTAAATTGCAATTTTATCACATTCTTTTTAACAGCCTTTGATTATTTGACCAAGCTAACATATTAAATAGATTAAAGCACAAAAAGAAGGAAGAAGACCCCCCCATATTAGCTTGTTCAGTCACCCATGGAAGAGAAACAATAAGAAAGGTTCTTCTTGAATCTCTTTTCATTTTCTACTCATTTTTTTTGCAATCTCCCACTTTTCTTTACTTTCTTGCTAAATCACTCCTTAGAAACCATAAATGAACTAAAAATCCTCATCAATCTCATCATTCACAAACTTAAGGTTTTGAACTCTCATGAGAGAAGTAATACGTTGAGTGAGAAAGTGAAGTTAAGGTGAGTTTTTGTGATTTTATGCCATTTTGACACTCCATTTCATATTTATGAGCATTATTTTGTTGAGCCATTTAAATTCCTATTTAATGTTGCATTTATGTGTTGTTATGAGTTTTCATGTTATGCTTGTTTATTTTGTGATAAAATTTTTTTGATGAAGAACAAGGTTCTCAACAAAATGATAAGGAATGAGATGGACGAATGCGGAAGCGGATCATAAAATTTGTCAAAGTCACAGATTTAACCTAGATATCTAGATGAACATAAACAGAAACGAGAAATAACGGAAACATATTAGTTGTCACAAAAGGGAGTCAAACGAAATTAAAACAAAAGAAAGACGAACCGGCTAGTAAAGAGTCCAATAAAGAACGAATTAGGGTTTTTTGGATTGTAAGAATCATCCTTGGACCTCAAGAAAATGCCCCAACCAGATCTGGAAAAACAAAACACAAACAAATTTGTTAGAAGTGATTTTAAAGACAAAAGCAAAATGTTTTATGCAAGAATATTTGAAACAATAAGAACAAATTAAAACTCCTAATTTTGATATGTTTCCTGATGGAACAAGATAGAAGAACTTCTTTTTTGAAGCAACGTTAACCTAGAATGAAAATCAATAACATCAGCAAGCCAAAACAGCAAGAACTAACTTAAATAAGCAAGAAACAATAAATTAAGGGTAGAAAATAGAATATGACGTCCTAAGAACCTTAGAAACATTAAGAATCCACAACTCCTTTCAATGGCTCTAATTCCCCCTCCAAGAAAGAGATCTTAGCAAGAAAAAGCTTGAAGATGATTCTCACAACTTGAAAGATTGTTAAAACAACTTCTAAAAGAAATTCATGAGCAATTCTTGAAGAAAAACGCAAAGAAATTATTATTAACTCAAAAAAAAACATAAATCAATTGTTCTTCCATAAGGGTGGATAGCCATACTATAGGCCCCCAAAATAATTTTTTCTAACCCTAATGGAATAACTAACATGACAACTCATCAAATTAAAAAAAAATAATTCTAAGTGTAGACTTTTAATGGGAATTCGGCCAAAGGAATTAAATGGGCTCCTTGGGTTGAATTCTTACATGATCATTTGGCCTGATATTCAATTAAATTATTTTCCAAACTTTAGGATGGGCTTATAGACATCTTAATGGCCCATTTTTTTAAGAACCTGGTCTTGTGATCCATTTGCTCTCGAAATTGGCTCATTCAAGCTTGTACATGAAATCCAATGTGCCTTGGCTGCAAGATTTAGTTTCTTGGACCAAGATTTCCAAGATTTGAAATCTTGATTTTTTTTATTCTTGAAATTGTTTGAAACAAAAAAATTGGACCAAGATTCAGTTTATTGATTTTCTTGAAAACAAGAAAGTGAATCTTGAGTTGTTGATTGTGTGCGCATCTAAGGCCTTAGTAACGAAGTCTTGGATGGTCTTGTTCAATTTTTCTTGGATTTGATTGGCCTTCGACCTCATTATTGGGTCTTGAGGAATTTGAGCCCATCACATTCATGAGCTTGATTTTGGGCCTTGAGACTCGCATCACAAAGGCAAGGAAAAAATTGTAGATTGAAGTGGAAAGTTGGAAGCTTTCCATCCTTTTTGTTGATTTTGGGTAAGTTCTTATGGAACTTACTATAATTACTTTGTTGTAGGTGTTATTTAGTTTAATAATATGTTATTTAATAAATTAAAAAGATTAATTAAGAAAAATGTAACATTTATGTTTGGGTTACTTAAATGGTTATTGATTGATGCAAACATATATTTAAACATGAAAGATAAATGTAAATACAAGAGTATGTATGAAATGTGATTATATATTTGATTGATAGTGATATATGGAATTTGTGTAAGGTTAATGGTAGGCTAAGAATGTTTGAAAGTTAAAGGTGTTCTTTGTTGAATTAATGGTACGAGAATTAATAGCATGAACAAGCTCATAATGTGCTATGAGACTTCTAAGACTTTTGGAAATGTTACATTAATATGTTGATTGAGTAATGCCCTTGTAACTTGGTAGAAGGTTTAGAACACGGTTGGAATTCCAATAGGGACTATTATCGTATGTTTGGGTTATGTGGAGACGTGGAGATTGGTATTGTTATTTTGGCTTGACATTCAATATGGGCCAAAGAATGTTCTCTTTAAGTGTAACACCCCTTACCAGTGCCCGACGCCGGGACAGGATACGAGGTATTACTGGACTTAATCACAAGCTACATACAAAATCGGGCCATAAAATTTTGCTCCAATTAAATCCATTCATTCATATACAAATTGTCCCTTATATAGGGCAACGAGGCCCAAAGCATACATCAGGCATAGTTCGGGACAAATAGATAACTTTAGAAAACTTTGGAAAAACTTAGAAAATTTTCATGAAACAGGGTCACACGCCCGTGTGGGTAGGTTGTGTGGCTTGGGACACGCCCGTGTCCTCAGCCTGTGTAACTCTCTATTTATGACGTCATCAACACAATTAGGGTCACACGGCCAAGTCACACGCCCGTGTGCTTAGGCCGTTTGGCGAATTAAATTCCAAAAATTAAGTGCAAACTTCATATGGCTTGGGCACATGCTCATGTCCTGCGGCCGTGTCCTTCACACGGCCAAGACACACAGCCGTGTCCTTCACACAGCTGAGACACACGACCGTGTCTCTGCCCGTGTGTTTACTACATAGCATTCTGTTTTACCTAATTAGGGTGCAAGGGATACACGGCCGGACCACACGCCCATAGGGCAGACCGTGTGTCACACACGGCCTAGACATATGCCCGTGTGTCTATCCGTGTAGACAACTTTGAGGCTATTTTCCAAGCCAATTGCCACCCTTATTTACACAAACACCTACATGAGTTCAAAGGCAATTAAACATGACATAATTGAGCACTTAAACTTACATAAATAAGACATGGTCATGATCATTTCATCTTTACTAAAACATGCATAAGACTTCATACTTGGTCAAGCCAAATTTTATAAATTTGCATGCACTAAGTGGTATATATTACTTTGTAGATTACTTTCATTTAACATACTCATGCCTTAGTTGTCATCATACTATTCACTCACAATTCCATCAACAAACAATCATAGCCACAACACATCTCATCACGTACTCACAACAACCAACCACATCACAATTGCATACGCACATGTATGCATATATGAATAGGTTTACAACCCAATAATCAATATGAGCCACATCTCATGGCCTTATACAAAATGAATCAATATCATCATAAGCCAACACATTTGGCTAAACCAATATGACATATAACAAAAAGACCAAGTCCCTATACATGCCATACTCAAAATACTTAAATTCACTATACCCAAAAGATTAGTTTGATAGTGTGAATCGAACTCTAACGTCCTTCCATCCCTAAGCTAGCTTGGCGACACTATAAGGAAATGGAAAAGAAAGGGGAGTAAGCATAAAGCTTAGTAAGTTTGCAGGTAAATAATTAACAACATTAACCATGCATTATTATACACATAACATAATAATATTTATCATAATGTCATCAAGTATCATAGTTACATTTTAAGTCATGCCATTTGCATAATGTACAATAAGACTTATGATCATAATCCATTCATTCACATCTTACCGAGGTCTCATCGATTCATAATCTCAATATTTATGAGCTTTGTGTACGTACCCGTACCCTTTCAACATGATCATACATTGTCATCTCTTTGACATAATCTTTGGATTACAAGTTGAACCACTTGGAATTACTAAAGATACTCGAGAATTCTCATAAACATAGTAGAATACCAATGCCATATCCCGAATATGGCTTACATGGGATCACATATCGATGCCAATGCCATGTCCCAAACATGGTCTTACGTGGGATCGTAGATCGATGCCAATGTCATGTCCCAGACATGGTTTTACATGGGATCTCATATCGATACCGATAGCCCAGCTATGGTCTTACACGAAATTTCATATTGATTCCAAAGCCATGTCTCAAGCATGGTCTTACATGGGATCGTACATAACCTTAATGTCATGACATTTGTATCCTAACTAATCCTAAGGTTCAACCGGGGTTTCGAAATATCAAACTTCGTCGAATTGTCACCGAGTCATCATTAATTAAATCCACAAAGACAATTACACAATTCATGCAATATTAAAGCATTAAAAACATAATGATGTAATGTTGCATCATTTACACACGAACTTACCTCAATACCCAAAATATGACTACTATTCGATTTAGTCCACAACCTTGTTCTTTCCTCGGTTTAGGTTCGGACTCCGTTTTTCTTTATCTATAATAAAAAAAATTCTTATTTAATTATCACATTGTTCAAAATATTCCATAAATCATACTTTGGAAAAATTGCAATTTTTCCCCTAAACTTTCACATAATTACAAATTAGCCCCTAGGCTCATAAAATGAAATGTGTTCATTTTCTTTGCTACCCAAGCCTAGCAAAACTTATATCATACTTATATCATCCCACATTTTCTTTCAAATTAGATTTTAAACCACCTATTCTACAACTTTTACAAAAATGTCATTTTTAGGTATTTTTATAAAAAATCACTTAGTAAAAGATGTTTATCATGCATCAAACTTTCATATTCCTCCATTAAACACCAAAATACATGTATGTCACACATGGGTAAGTTTTTGAACATGAACCCTAGCTTAAAATAATGGTAGAAATAGCTAGATCATGCTTCAAAGATCTCAAAAACATAAAGAACATTAAAAACGGGGCTAGGGTGTACTTACAATCGAGCTTGAAAAGATGAACAAAACCCTAGCTACGGCTCCTTGAGAATTTCGAATAAGGAGGAGGAAGATGGACACAATTTTTGACTTATTTTTCCCTTTTTATTCTTTTATTAATCAAATGACAAAAATGCCCTTAAAGCCTGTCTTTCAAGTTTTTCCTATTCGTGCCCATTTTTGTCCATAAAAATAAAAATTGGACAAATTTCTATTTAAGGACCTCTAATAAAAAATCCATGCCAATTTCATACTTAAAGCTTCTAGAACTCACATTTTGCAACTTTTACAATTTAGTCCTAAATGTCAAATTGGACACTTTTTCCATGAAATTTCTTCATGAAATTTTCACATAAGCATGCAATTATATCATAGACCTCAAAATGATTATAAATTAATTATTTCTACTTCAGATTTATGGTTTCAAAATCACTGTTCTGATTAGACCCTAATTCGGGATGTTACATTAAGAACCTTGGTTGTGTAGGATGGAGCACTTTTAGTATATCTTTGTTGTATTGGTTAGAATGCACATTTATGCAATGATTATATATTTAATTGGTTGTGTGGGATGGAATTCCTAAGTATCCTAGTCTTATTTTACTAAGGTTGTGAAGGGAATAATAAGATGAATGAATTTAAGAATGTCTATTAAAATGCAATAATTACACATTTGTAAGTACGAATGATAATATATGAATTAATGAGATTTATGAAATGAATTGAATTAAAGCATTCTTGTTACTCTAGTTTATAAGATGATTAAAGTTGACCATCTCTTTATGAAATGTGCTTATATGATGTTACTTATCATTTTTGTTTTAAAAGTAACCTCGATGATTCTTATTTTGTATTGTGCTTACCTTTGACCAAAAGGGTAACTATTAACTTAGCTACCTCAATGAATTATGCTTTTGTGCTATTTTTTTTTTTGCGTGTAGATTGTTGATTTATAGATTTGGGAAGCTAAGGCAAATTCAAGACATCACACTATTATTTAGATCTTCAAGAGTATGGAAATGGCATAATTTTAGTTGTGGCATGTATTAAGGTGTCTATATTTAAATATATTAATTTCATATTACTCGGTTTTTTTGTTGAATGTTATTTAAATGTGAGCTTGGAAGCTCTACTAGTATTTCACTATACTATTCTACTTTTGGTTAGTCAATGATATGCATGAATAATTTACTTTCAAGATCATTGGTTGTGAAAGTGTTTTGTAGTAGTTTTATATGTAATTGAGAGTTTTTTAAGTATACTTTATGCATAACATGAATAGAAAGACTTTGCAAAACATTTGAAGTGTTTTTGAGTGAACTCAGCGAGTCACGTCATGACAACGAAGTTGTAATGTCGCGACTTTGTACTTCACCTCATCGTAATCTCGTTAACTCAATGAGTCACGCCGCACCCCTGTAGCAACCCTGCACTTTTTTCAAGTTGTTTTGACCATTTGGGGCCCGTTTTGGGTTTTGATCACCTTCAAATAAATTCTAAGTGATTTTAAATTGTTTTTAAAATTTTTAATTCACCTAAATATGTTTTAATTATTTTGTAAAAGTGTTTTAAACTTATAATTCTTAAATAAATTCAAGATTTCTTACTTGTACATGCTTCAGTGGTACTTCCCATCTATCCTAGTCGCTTGGAACAGGTGAGGTATGTTACAATTGAATAACAAGTAGGTGTAAATCAGATCAATTGAACTTGGCGATAAGATTAGTTTATCTAATTCTCAATTTTTAATATTTTTATTTTAATAGTTTATTCAATTGAATTGACCAGACTGATAGAACCAATATTGTTATATCAAAGTCTATTCTTGTACTTTTTTTTTTTTGGTTACCCCTTTATAAATTTTGACAAAAGTAGAGATGATGTTGAATGTTGTTGTGTTATTGACTGATGATTAATTTGCTATGCTCATGTTAAGTATTTTGAATCTTATTTGGTTCACATTGAAAAGGAGAGCTTTAGCACGATGCTATGTGTAAGGGGAAGACTCATTTGTCTCTTATATGTTAAAAGGGGAGTTCTTTGGCATGACATTTAGGGGGAGTTTCATTGATGGCTGTTTATTAATTATGATATATTTTGTTCAAATGTCAAAGCGGGAGATCTTTCGGATTTTAACTGTTAATGGTGCAATTGTTTTATTTCTTGTTCGAACAGCATTTAAGAGAATAAGTTGGGACGATTAAAGTGGAGTGTGGTATTTTTGACTTGGATCATCTTGGTTGACATTTTATCAACAAATAAACTTTGGTTTAAGTTAAAATTATTTGTTGCGTTTCACATATTCTACTCATAAACTATATGTTCTATTCACAATTCCAACAGAAGATAAATCGAGTTTTATTTGCTGCAAACCAAGCTTTTCCAATACCAGCAAAAGAACACTACTTATAAAAGAGAATGTCTTAGTTTGATCTTGACTAAGTTGATGGAAACCGAATTAATTTGTAGACTCAAAATAGCGCATCTTGTTTTTTCTGTCCTTTTTACAAATAAAAGTAATTATTGTGAGATTAAACGTCCCATGATTAACTCATTATAAGCAATTTTGTTTGCCTCGTATCTATAATTTACTCGTGTATAAAACAACCCCCCACTCTTATTTTAAGATCACCAGTTGTTTCTTTCACTAAAAATAATTTTTGAAAAATGATTTGCTTTCAATTTAATATTAATTTAATATTTTTTTAGTATTTAGACAAATTTGTATAAAATATTTTTTGTTGTTTAATAATTTTTTTTAAAAATATCTCATAAAAATTGTTTTCAATAAAATAAACATACGTTTGATATTTTGTTATCATTTCATTATTTAGTTAAATTTATTTTATTTATATATGAATTTATATTTCACATTGTTTTTGCATATATTAAAAATATTTGTTACATTCTGGTTCATTAGAATGTCATTTTTTAGTTACATGACGACTAAGTAAGTATTTTTTATTTAAAAATGTGACATCAAAAAAATTGACAAAAAAATTTAACAATGTCAACAATTAAACTTGATTTTCAAATATAAAAAATAGAGACTAAGTTCTTGAAAATAAAAGTACAAAGACTAAATTGTAAATTTATAAAGAGTACATAGATTGACATATTTTAACCTTTATACTACAAAACATTTATATTATTAATATATTTATAATTGTAATAAATATTTATTATTAAAATATTAATATTAAATATTTTTAATAATATGTGAAGAATATTATTTAAATTTATTATTTTTAAAATTTATTATTAAAATAAAATTAAAATATTAAATAATTTATTAAAACAATAAATCATATTAATTATATTAATTCATATGTATGTTTAATAATATTAAAAAATATAATATCTTAATAATTTTAAATATTTCTACAAGAATTCTTTTCCATGACTTTGCACTTTTTTAAAAAAATAAATCATTTTACAACAAAAAAAACTTATTTCCCCGTTGACCTGTAAATCATTTTTCATTTACTAAACTATTTTCTATGAAACAAACACAGAAAAAACCTTTTATATGTAAACCAACCCTAACTTTAAAAGATATAAAAAATAAATAAATAAACACAAAACACAACATTTTTCTTTCAAACTATAGTTACCTTTATAAAATTTATTACTTAAAAAAGTTATTTGTTACCCGCAGAGTGGAGGGAATGAATTCTAGTATCTGAAAAACTTTTTAAGATGAAAATATGACCTTGAAATCCAACCAAAAAATAAACTCTAGTTCAAGTTGAACAGACGATGAAGATTTGTTTTAAATGAGCCCATAAGGAATTAAATTAAAAGTCTACAGCACATTACATGAAGATTTGGACACCAAACTTATAAGATAAAGGAATAAAAAACAAAAGAAGCAACGTATGCAATACTAAAGAAAAGCCCTATTTAACATGATACAAGCACCATGAATTGCAATTAGCAAAACCTTAACAAAAAGAATATCTAATCGTGCCGACAAACATCATCAATTAACAGATAGCATTTGCCTAAGCAATGGCATATTTGATCGTCTCTACCTCCTTAGGTCGCCACATGGATTTCTGGACGCAGAGCAGGCCTTCCTTGTCCTTCGAGTATGTCATACGCACTTCCCACTGCATAGACTTCAACATATTCTCGAGCTCGTTAATGGTCTCAACGTTGTCTCGAACAATAAGTTTCCCTTCTGGTCTTAGTATTCTGTCAACCTCTGCAACAATGGCCACCAAATTGCACCTACATGTCCATAAACCATTGCATAGTTAGGCAGGAGCAGATGGTGAATATCATATTATGGAAAATGTCTTTTCAGGAAAAAGCTTCCACCAGAAATGGGGATTCAATACTAATCCTTATATGATATAAAGGCTAATGGAACAGAACGGAATGTTGATGAATTGATTATTCAAAGAAAAATGAATAAAGAAAACATTTCAGGATCATGGTTGAAAGCTGATAATTATTTTAATATTGTGAGGAGCCATCAACAAGAATATAGGAGAATTGGTAGTAAATCAAGGTAAGTGGAGTAGGAAAGAGAAAAACATTGATACAAACCTCTTGTTAAGCTTTGAGAATAGATGGTCGGCATGGAGAAGATCGTAAGACCTTGGATAGGTGCTAAACGATTCACACCAATCATGATACATGCCAAATAGACCTCTTTCATATATTATGGGAAGCGTATCTGGAGAGTCAATTGGGACCACATTCATGACCCATAAACTCAAATCTTTTAGTGCAGCAGCAAATCTGCAAGCATACCACAGTCAGAATCTAGGAAAGAAGATGAAGCCATAGAACAGAAAGTGTTAACTGTCAAACCATTATATCCTTCCTACTTCATGGAAATATAGGATATATATATATGTATATTTGTTGCATACCCTCCATAAACAGCATTCATGTCCATGACATTTCTGACAGATGACCAGCTTATTCCCATCCCATTTAGGTATGACTTAGTTACTACCCGTTTCCAGTGCTCATTGTCTGCAGCAAAATCCTCTGGTGCTGCTTTGCCATAAACTCCAACTTGGGAACTCAACCAATAAGGTGATTTTTCCAACCTTTCTGGCCATCGCTCAGGCCACTGAGACCCACGTTCTGAAGCATCTACTGGCACTTTGTGCATGCAAGCTTGCAGGGGCACATTCCTGTAAATAAGAATCAAATCAAATGGCTCTTTTGATAGCTATATTGCAAGAGATCTAAATTTAGTCCAAAGTACAGTGAAATGCCTAAAGACATTCTTATTGGAAAGATGGTACACTTTCTGCTCTTAATACCAATACATATACACAGATACGTATTCGCTATAGCTTTACTGGATGCAAGTTAGCATATTGCTAGTAAGTCAGCGGCTATTTCTGGTGTCATCTTACAAAGTATTAATTTGTTTTTTAGCCAGAATATAGCTTTTACATGCAAGAAATAATACCATGCCGCATTTGGATCATCAGACTCAGGACAGAGTGGAGGCTCTTGTTTTGACCGTTGCTCGTAGCAGTCGTTAGAAGTAGGCTTCCTAAATGCTGCTACAGCCACCCCATTTACTGCATCCTTACTAGTTTTGTTTAAAAGCTCCCAGCACATTGATTTTGTTAGTTCAACCATAGCTGCAGAAAATCCACATATAAATTGAGAAGTTGTTACACACGATAGATTTCTCACACAAGACCCAGAGATGGTACAATGTAAATATACCTTCCCAGATTTCAACATCTTCAGTCTTGTCCTGATAAATTGGAGTAGCAGACCACACAAAGAAACCACCAGGTCGCAGGACACGATTCAGCTCCAAGAGGAGTTTACCACCTGCATATTGCTAAGACTGGTGAATGTTCAAGCACTGAAAATTCATAAGGTACACTCCAGTGACTGATTACTATGAATCCAAGATGGCTTATAACTAAATACTTAAAAATAAGGTTGTAAGTACCTTCTATGTGCCATGGAACTCTACATCGTGCACAATGAACAATATCAAATACTCTGCCAGGGTAGGGAAGTCTCTTAGTACCCATCACAGCAGACACAGCAGGAATTCCCCTTTCAAGTGCAAATTGTACTTGAGCTTCATGTTCATCTTTTGGTGCAAAGGACATGGCAACAACACTTCTGTCAAAAAGAAAACCTCCAAAGCTGGCAACCCCACATCCAACATCCAATACTACGCGAGACCGTTTTCCCCAAGCTACATCAGGCACAGACTGAAGAACAAGAAGTAAAAAATTAAGCACATATTGAGAGAACAAATTGCAAGAGGATATAATATCAACCATGAACAAACTAATATATGATGATAGATTACAGAAATCAAAATAGCAGATGCCTTACAAGAAACATACTGACATATCATAACAATTGATCACGTATGATAAGAATTACCACTGTAATAATAGAGAACAAAAATGTGAAGACAATACATTCATTTGGAGCACTCACCTCTTCTATGAAGTCGATATAATGAAGCGCGCCGTGCTTAAACTGGGTTCCACCACCAGGAAATGTGAGGTATTCTCCAGTAACTTTCACCCAATTCTGATGCCCCTTAATTTGTGCCAATTTGGTATGGGGAACATTGTAGTACCAAATCTGCCGCGGCAGGAAAATATTTGTTACTGCATCTGATCAAGCCAAATATCAGAGCCAAAAAATGAACTAGCACATGTTATGTTAAAGTACCTTTTCCCTGCTTTTTGGCCACTCAATTGGACGCTTATATCGTTCAGGAAGAGGAACAAGGCAGGTTGGTGGTTCTTCTGGACAGTGCCTCTCTCGATGTTCATAATGTTTAGTAGAAGGAAGATGCCTGATTGCTTCGAAATTGTCAAGGCATGGGATATAATCAGGCCCCGCAGTGGAATTGCACAGCTTCCAACTATATTTCTTGGATGATAACTGAGTTTCCTTTTCAATCTTTGATTCTGTCGCCTGAGTAGAGAACGATCCAGTTTGGGTCACGGTTTCATTCAAAAGTTCAGATTGAGCACCAGATGGGAAAACTTCATTTGAGCTCTGGTTTTTCAGCTGACCATCATCTTTTGGTTCATCAGAGCTTTTTTCCAACTCATTATTATCATTTTGATCAACCTTCTCTTCTATCTGATTATCCGCCTGATCGCCATTAGTTTCGGAGGAGCTTTCATCTTGTTTCTTGTCACCATCATCAAGATCAGATTTCTCATTGTTCTCTTCAGATTTCTTGTCATTCTCATTTGAATCAGATTTCTTGTCAGTCTCATCCGAATCAGATTTCTTGTCATCAGAATTCTCTAGGGAATCCCCTTGTCCACCCGAGTCGTCACCACTTTTCTCTCCACCTTCTGAAGCTGACTGCTCATCATGCTTCTTGGACTCATCCATTTTAGTCTCTTCATTTTTATCCTGATTTTCTTGTGTATTCAAGTTACCTTTACCATCATTTTCAGCTAAACTCACGTTCCCGTCCCCTTTGGTGGCATCATCAAGTAAATCCCCGCGGTTATCTTCAAAGTCTGAGGTGTTACTGCTGTCATTGTTATCACTGGTTACCGGTGTAACCTGATCTTCAACCTGATTTTTCTTTTCCTCAGCCGATCCGTTCCCGGTTTGAACAGGGACAACCGAGGACGACGTCAACATCCAAATCCCAACTAAACATAATCCCACGAAAACCACAATAGTGACAGTGGAACAATAACTCGAAGACGATTTCCTATTATTATTATTATTATTATCTACTCTACTATATTTCCCTAACGCCATGATCACTCAGTATTCCCTTCCTTTCTAGTCAATACTTCAAAATTCCACACCTGAAATCTATTTTCAAAAATAAAAGTTCAAAACTATATTTCAACGAAAAGCTAATGATTCATTAAAAAAAATGCAGCTCAAATAAGATCTAATAGAATTAAAAGCAAACACTAGCATATATAAACAAGTAACTACATATTTCAAAATTATAGTCAGAAACAACCAGATCTAGTCAAAATCCAACTAGATCTACAACAAACAAAGAAAACGAAATTTACCAGAAAATCCAAAACTGAAGAGATCTGAAAGAGAAAATTCTTAACTATCTTTACTGCTTCATTGTTTCTGCATTAAGCAAAGAATTCTAGCTTATAGCTGTCAATGGAAATTAAGGGGAAAAAAGCAATGAGAAAAAAGAAATCTAATTGATGGTTTAATACAAGGGAACTAGATTTTAGAGTTTATATAAGGAGAAAACAAGGCGTTGAAGAGAGTAGAGAGAGCTAAAGTGACGGCCAAGGTAAAAGGAAAAAGCCGCGGAATCAGTGGGATAATAGCATACGTAATCAATAAGAGGTATTTTTATTTTTGCAAAAAAATAACTATTGGATTGAGGATGCACTAATCAAATGACAATTTTGCCATTTTACAGATTGTATAACATGTTTTTGTTATGAAACGGAGAATAAATACAATAAAAAAACATAGAGATAGATGAATAAGGATATTTATAATCCTCTTCAAACTTTATATATATAGATAAAATTTAAAAAAAAAAGATTATAGTGAAGGAAAAAAGTACTTGTATCTATAATGTATATAACATATTGTTTCATTAAAAATCTTATCTGAAAAATCTAATAGGACAAAACATTGTTTTAGTAAAAAAAGTATAACACGTATTTATTCTACTCATAAAAACATCACATAAGTATTTATATCGCCATTCTTTTGAAAGTCATAAGTGAGGAGAAATTTGGGGAAAATATGTGTTGATCTCTTTAGGAGTTTGAACAATAATCATCATAAACTTTGATCACGATCCTTCTATAAAAACATATGTTCAAATCAATTCAATAAATATTTACGAAAATATATTGAACAATTTCCTAATAATTTATATATGCTTCTAACATTCCAAATTTTTCAAAGATTTTAATATAAACGTCACTATATGGTGATTCATATAAAAATTGTAACAACTATCATTAGACGTATATCAAATTCTCATGAACTGTTACATTAATAAGATATCTAAAAGTTATTGCATCCACCACAAAAGAATATTTTCATAATCAATGCCAAGACTTTGTGAAAAACTTTATATTTCTTATTTCTTTTTCGCAAAACTACTTCATTTGAACTCTCACTAGCTTTACACATTTAAATATTTGGACTATTGGTCCAAAAACTTCACGAATTTAATTCTACTTGAGTTGTATCTTTCTATTTTGACCAAAATATTTTATGTAAATATTTCTGAACAAATTTTGTAACACCCCTAACCCATATTCGTCTCCAGTACAAGGTTACGGAGTATTACCGGAGTTTATAGAACAAATATAGTTAATTCATATCATTTACTATTCATATTCGAAATCAATCATATTGTCCCTTAAATGAGCCCTCGAGACCCAAAATATGCATTTAAAACAAGTCAAGACTAAACTGGGAACTCAAAGAATTTTTTGCAAAATCTCAAAAATTTTCCAATGTGTAAGGGACACACACCCATGTGGCTAGGCTGTGTATCTCACACGGTCGAGAGACACACCCGTGTCTCAAGCCGTGTGGACATTCGAAAACCCGTGTCTAAATTAAGGTGGTTACTGACTTGGGTCACACGACCAAGCCACACGCCAGTGTGCTAGGCCGTGTGAACATTTTAATTTACATTAATTAGGTGCAGGGGCACATGGCCAAGTCATACACCCGTGTGCCAGGCCGTATGTCACACAAGGCTGAGACATTCGCCCGTGTCTCTGCCCGTGTGAAAAACCTGAGCATTATGTTTTGCAATTTTAAAGATGCAGAGGAGACACGACCGAACCACACGCCCGTGCGCATGGCCGTTGTCACACAGGCTGTGACACACGCCTGTGTCTATGCCTGTGTGGACAAAATAAGGCCATTTCCTAGCCTTATTTCTCACCCAAACTGGTCTTTCACCTACATTAACATTTTAACACATTCCCAATCCAATATAAATCATTCAAATCAAGCCAAAATAATTTTTATGTAAGACATATCAAGACATATGCTCAAGTATCTATACTTACCAAAATACCATATGTACATATAGGCATGTTCTATCAATTTTACTATCATAATCAATATGCCTATATGATTTTCATTAATCATCCATTTCAAACACACATTAAGCATATTAAGACCATTTTATATATCAAAACATACCATTTACAAGCCATACCAATGGCTAATCCCAACCAAACACATATATGCCATCCTTAACAACTTTAGCCTATATATGCCATTATACTCAAAAGAAATTTTTGCTATTTATATTGAAACGAGCTGTAGGATAGTGTGATGTAGCTCCGATCAACTTCCAACCTTTATAAACCTCCAAGTACTATAAAACAATAAAACAGAGTAAGCAATTAATGTTTAGTAAGTTCGTATAACGGAAATTATCTTACTATTCATTTACATTTATGGTAAGCATACAAACACATTCCAAACAACTTGGCCAAAAGCCTAAGCACATAATCTCACCAAACATGTTAGTTATTTATTTCATGTGAATACCAAGAATAAAGATGAGCTCATCAAAAGTCAAGTTCCATGTATTTTATACATATATATATACATATGGGTAACAATTCAATTTGGATTCATATGTTCTCATGTCAGGATTTTTGCCCGTTGAATCATTTAAAATATCGATGGATACACGAGTAGTATATACTAAGTGTACAAAACTGTAATCTATCAATTCATATTTGGAATGCTCATAAGAGCACATAAATGGAAAGTACTCTCTCAAACCATATAACGGGAAGCTCATGTGAGCCATGTAATAGGAGGCTTATCCGAGCCTTATAACGAGAAGCTCTTAAGAGCTATAATTAGGAAGCTCATGTGACCCAATAACGGGTAGCTCCGAAGAGCCATAAATCAGGAAGCTCTGGATAGCCATATATCAGAAAGTTTAAGCGACCCATATCGGGAAGCTTGCAAAGAGCTTTAATCTGGAAGCTCTCGAAGAGCCATATAACGGGACGCTTATAAGAGTTGTAGTGAGTCTACAACACATGCAGAATCACAACCAATCGGGATGCTCTGAAGAGCTATTAACTGGAAGCTTGCAAGAACCATACAACAGGATGCTTGAGAAGGCTTATAACGGGACGCTCTTTCTCTATCGAATTTCAGTTATTCAAACGGGACTTGACATTTATCAGTCTTTGTCGGATATGTAATCAATTTCATATAAATAACAATTACACAATTCACATATATAACATTCAATTCGAACATATAAATATACACAATTTAGTTACATGAACTTACCTCGACAATGTTTGTGTTCGTAAACTATTATTCTGATACTTTTTGTTTTCCCCGATCCAATTCTGAACTAGGTCTATCCGGATCTATACGAGTAAATTTAACTCAATTTAATAAAATTCACATTTTAATTCCATCCAATTCACATCTTAGGCAAAATTACCATTTTACCCCTATACTTTTGATTAATTACGATTTCATCCCTAGGCTCGAAAATGAAATTCATGCAATTTAATCCTTATTCCAAGCCTAGCCGATTTTTGCATATAACATTTACAGCCTATATATTTCACAAAAATTGGAATTTTTCCATGAATTTTACATCTTTTCAATTTAGTCCCTAAATCACAATTTTATGAAAATTTCCTTTACAAAAGTTGTTTATCTATCAACAACCTTTCCATTTCTACCATAAAACTTCATAATTCATGCATATTCATCCATGGAAAAAATTTAATACTTTGATAAATTTGAAAACTAATCCCCAAAATAGTTAAATTAAGTTATTACGATCTCGAAAATATGAAAATTACTAAAAAGAAAAAGATTTGTAACACCCCTTACTCGTATTTGACGCCAAAATAGGGTATGAGGTATTATTGGACTTAAACACAAACAAACATACATTTCTGAGTCATAAATTTTCGTCCAAATTAAAACCATTCATATACAATCACAATGTCCCTAATACTAGCCTACAAGGCCCAAAACATACTTTGGAGGTAGTTCAGGACTGAACCGAGAACTTTGGAAAATTTCATAAAACTTAGAAAATTTTTGCCCTAAATAAGAGTCACACGCCCGTGTGGGCAACTATGTGGTTACACACGCCCGTGTCCCAACCCCGTGTAACTCACTGTTTGTTACCCAAGAACAAATTGAAGATACACGGCCAAGTCACATGCCCGTGCTTCTACCCGTGTTGTAACACCCCTATCCCGTAACTATAGCCGGAATAGGACGAGACGTTACCAGAAATTAGGAATCGGATCAGAACAGTAAAATTTTGAACCTTTTCTTAAATAAAAGATCATTTATTTATATAACTAATAGACACAAACAAAGATCGAATTTAAAACTTATAAAAGTAAACTTCCATAAGATGCCATATTCGCATGGCTAATATACAATAGTCAAAATATCATTCTACTTATAGTCTATCCTATACATGCCATAAGCTAAGTCCAAATCACATGATTACCACAATAGTAGATAGTGTGACGAAGTGCTGACGATCCTCGAGCTAATAGTAAGAGTCAACGATCTACAAAAATAAACAGAGAAACATAACATTCAAAGTAAGCTTTCATAAGCTTAATAAGTCTTAAGCAATTTAAACAGTTGAACTTAAAAAAAAAAACAAACCAAATGTTCGAAATCACATAACACTTTCTGAGTACAATACTATTTGGCTGATTATGCACAAACACATATCATTTGACTCCGTTTATACTCAAACTCATATAAACATAGTATTTACAAGCTTTCGGATTAACTTTAATTCTTTCAAATTTCACTAGTGTATCATTTCTTACCCATACTTACTTTCAACATTCATAGTTAAATGGCATATCGAAAACTATCTTGTAACTTTGCATAATAACTGAATGCACACATATACAAATATACATATGAATTTACAACATCTTTTCATATGCTTCTCATTACACATTCTTAATTCCCGTCAGATCAATCTCACATATATAATATATATATCACATATCTGAATCACTTAATGTGTAATACGAGTTCAATTTATCACTTAATGTGTAATACGCGTTCAATTTATCATCTTAGCATAGGATCTCGTAGTCATATACTTTATCAAATTCACTAGCACTTGGCCTGCGAGGTATAAAACCTGAACATAACACCAGCACGAAGCCTACGGGACTTTAAACCCGAATACAATCTCAGCACAATTTATTTTATATACTTTTTACTAACTTTGGCCTCATCAAATATCTAAATATACACACTTTTCACAATTGGTCACATAAACACATGCACATTTCACACTTGCCCATTCGGTCACACCACATACACAAGCACATATATAAGATAATGCTTTTATCATTACTTGCTAATACATCATATACTTTGCTTTCATTTAAATAACCACTCAGCCATATTACATTTCTAAGTAACCATTCGGCCTTACTATACAAATAAGATAGCACACATTTTCATAAAGGCCATTCAGATAACTTGCACACATTTAATATTAGCCATTTCGGCCTCACCATATATACATATCTTGTACATCAATTTCATCATATCAAAATCGACTAGGTATACTAGTCATTCATGGCTTATAGCCTCAATTTAATATGGATTCGGTACTTTGATTACCAATATTTAATCAAACATGTTCTTAATTACAATTATTTAACATTTTATTTTACATTCGGCAATGACATGTTCATCTCCAATAATTCAATCCTTATAAACTTATAATTTCACAAATTTTAACATCAAAGATCCATCTAACACTCATATATCATTTCCTAACGTCACAATTCAAAATTCACATATGGTTTTAATCAATATCTTATAAGCAACTCAAACAGTTTTATCAATGTTTACAACATAATCACAAATTCACTACAAGCTGTCTTCCTGAGCAACAATCATTAAATTATTTGTAACTGGAGCTACGAAACTCCAAATCAACTGCCGTTAATTTTCCCTAGAAATAGACTCATAAAGCTTTAATTACATAATTTATTAAGCCTCTAAGTCAACTCCAACAATTTATGGTGATTTTCTAAAATCATGTTATTGCTGTTGTCCCAAGCAGATCTATTACAATTTACTCTTAAATTTCCAAAAGTTCAAACACTTAAGAACTTACTAAGATCTCAATTTCCCTTCTTCAATTTCCTAATCACATTAATAGTTTCACTTACTTTGTAACATTAATCCACAATTCATCTCATAATTCATTCGGTAATTTCATCACATAATTTATTAAAATACCATTTCCTTATATTGATTTCAAATACATTCAAGAATTTAAAGCATAATTTCATAGCCAAATGTATTCACTATTCGACATTTACAAGAAATTCATAGTATTTTATTCACGTCTTAACTCATGATGCTTTCGGTTATTCCATCTTATCTCATGTATTTAAAATACCATTCACACATATTAGTTCATAAGACATTTGGCTATCACACATAGTCCTCACTAAATTTATACTCATTCTATTTACCATTACTTAACTGAAACACAGAGATCAGATATCATTCTCTAAAACTCTTTTAGCATATATCTCATTTCCATGCACAATTCAATCGAGTAAGCTAGCCATTTTCGGCTCATATTATGAACATTATTAATCATTCGAAAATATATATTTATATATCACATATACTAAAACTTTATTCTATATTCATTTAATCTTTAAACACATAAATTCAACTTAATCGTTTAAGAGCTTACCTCAAAAGTTATCGTACGGCTATATCGACTACATGACTACCTTCATTTTTTCCTCGATCCGAGTTTGTCCCTTTAAGCTCTTGGTACTCAATCAACAATTTTAACTACTCAATTTACAAACGACAATGTCACTACTTTACATAACAAAAATTAAATTTCATTACTTAAACTATCCACGGCAATCACCTTCCGAGCACCTTAATTTTCTTTAAGCTAAACCACCTCATAGCATACATATACACATTCGGCTAATTATAAAACAAAATCAGCACTCATAACCGAATCATTAACTAAAATCACATTTGGTAATAGGCTTAAATAATCTTCAATATTTAATAACATCTAAAACTAATTTGCTTGAGGTGCCATGAATTATTCAAATTGGCCGAATATCATTGAATTTCTAAAATCATGCTTATAACCACTTGGCCGAATTTCACATATCAAAGCCATTTATATATATTATTCAAAGTATTTAACAACACTTAAAAGTCCAAAACTAGATGCTCATCTTACCACCAACATGCATATTTAATTATCTCAAGCCTCTCTTAATCAATTTTATTCATAATAGCATGAACTCAACAATCCATTACTCATACAAAACAAACATAACCGAAAATCCCTTCATGAACTAATCACTCACATGTAACATACTTTTCAAAAACAAGCTCATAAACATATGAATTTTGGTATCAAATTGTCCATTGAACATTCGTTTACTATCTTCTATCCTCAACTCAAATTTCCTCACTCATTTTCACTAAGGCCGAATCTAAAATGCCTCATAAACTAAATTTATCAAGTGGGTTTCAGCTAGAAAAAGAAGAGAAACACAAATTCATCAACAATTTACAAAACCACATCAAATTACCTTCAAATTTGCCTTCAATTGACCGAACGGTCCCAAAACCATCCTTCACTCTTCTTCTTTTTATGAATTTCAGCTAGGTGAAGAAACAAAGATGAGTTCTTGTTTTCTTCACCAAATTCTTATTTTATTTTTGTCAATAAACTATATAATAATGACTATATCAATAAACTACTTAAAAAAATATCAATTCATTATTATACATATAAAATATGCTTATTTTGCTCACCAAAACCATCATGGCCGGCCACTAACATTAAAAGTGGCAAATTGACATGCAAACCCACTTATTTGCATCATTCAATAATTAATCACTTAAATAAGCCACACATATATTCAAAGCTTCTCACATAAGTCCTTTTTATTTAGAAACACATTCAAATTGACAAAAATCAAAGCATTCAAATTTCACACATGCATGATCACATATTTTAGACATAAAATATTATATTCAATTATTTCTGAGACTCGATTTAGCGGTCCCGAAACCACTTCCCGACTAGGGTCAGAATAGGGCTGTCACACGTGTGCTCGATTCTGAGCATTTTGTTTCTCAAAATTTAGGTGCAGAGGACACACGGCCTAAGCACATGCTCGTGGGGCAAGCCGTGTGTCACACACGCCTGTGTGCCTACCAATGGGGACAAAATAAAGGCTATTTACCAAGCCATTTGTCACCCTCATTTCCACCTACACACGCACACAAGTTTAGTGGCATAAATCATGATATACTTAAGCAACCAAACATCCACAAAACAAGGCCAAATCATGTCATTTCATTATCCACACTCAACTTATTTACAACACCATATTTTGTCAAACCAAATCATACCAACTTGTCGAAACTTGTCAAATACATCCAAGGAGTCAATCACAATTCATACAACATTAAAGCATTTAAAACATAAATATGGAAATTCATTATTTACATATGAACTTACTCGGTACAAAAATAGTAGAAATGAGACCTAATCGTCAAACATTTTGTTTTTCCCCCGATCTAAGTCTAAACCTCGTTTTTCTTGATCTATAATAACAAATTTAACTTATTTAATAGACACATTTTTCAATTCAGTCCAAAAATCATATTATGGAAAAAAATATATTTTTGCCCCTGATGTTTCATATTTTTACAATTTAGTCCCTAGGCTCATAAATTGAAATGTATTCAATTTCTTCAAAACCCAAGCCTAACCAAACCATTTTCATAATTATACCAGCCCATATTTTCCACTTAATCACACTTTTAGTACTTATTTTATAACTTTTACAAATAGGTCCTTTTTGACATTTTTACCAAAAATCACTTAGCAAAAGTCGCTTTTCTAACAACAAACATGCATTTTCTACCATTAGCCATCAAAATACACACATGTATAATATGGGTCAAACCCTAGACCTTAATCATACCTCAAATTAGTGCTAGAAATAGGTAGATCGAGTTACGACTTCAAAAATGTAAAGAGCATTAAAAATGGGGCAAGAATAGACTTACAATCGAGCTTGAAAGTTGGAAAAAAACCATAGGTATAGAGACCTTTCAATTTTTGGCACTAAAGGATGAAATTAGAAAGATGAACATCTTTTATTTTAGTTATTTTGGCTTTATTTACCAAATGACCAAAATGCCATTTTCTTAAAACACTAAAATTTCTCTTACTTCATGTCCATTTTTGTCCACTAACTTAAGTAATGGTCTAATTACTATCTAATGACCTCTAATTTAAAATTTCATAGCAATTAGACACCTCTAGCATATAGAACCCAAGTTTTGTACTTTTTACAATTTAGTCTTTTATGCTAAATTGAGTGTTCAAATGTCAAAATTTTCGAACGAAATTTTCATAGAATCATTCTATAAAACTGTAGACCATAAAAATATAAGAAAAATAAATTTTTCTATGTCGAATTTGTGGGCCCGAAACTAGTGTTCTGACTAGGCCCAAAATCAGGCTGTTACAAGATTACTTACCTAATTAAGCTAAGTAAGCTTGCTTGAGCGCTTTTATCTTTGCTAGGGTTTCCATGTTTTTCTATTTAGGGTAGATGATGAAAATGATGATATTTTCTTATTTTATTAATTTATCATCTTTTCATCTTTTAATTTCCAATTTCGTCCTTTTCTTTAATTAAATTTCCATGGATGAATCATCATACTTATCTACTAACTCCACTTAATGGTCTAATTTCCATATAAGGACCTCGAATTTTGAATTTCATAGCTATTTGATACTTATAGCTACTAGAACTCAACTTTTTCATTTTATGCAAGTTGGTCCTTTATTAAATTAGACATGTAATCCGTAAAATTTTCTTAATGAAAATTTCATATGTTATTCCTATTATAATGCAGACTATGCACTAATATTAAAATAATTTTCTTTCTGACTTGGATTTGTGGTCTCGAAACCACTGTTACGATTTCACTGAAAATAGGCTGTTACAAATTTATTCAAGATTCTCATTTTTTTCATTATCTCAATAATACTATTTCATGCAAAACTATTATCGACAACTTACTACTTTCCATTATTCCATATTTTTTTTATATTGACATAACTTATTGAAATATTTTTATTTTCACTAGTTCTATATTCAGGTACCTGAATCTCCTTTAGGGTTTTAATGATTAGTTATGTCTGGGTCTCTTCAAGAGCACTCACCTCAACTATAAGACTATCTTGATTTATTATTTAATTCTACTAGAATTTTATCTTTTAAACCAATCAATCTATCATTTTTCAGGCATGCAATACTTTCAATTTATTCTAACAAGGTTGTCCTATTGGGACTTCAATACATTAGCTAGTATATAAGACTTGGTTAATTCTTATTAGGTCAGTAAATACATTTGGCAGTTAACTTACAATAAAGTGAATTATCTTTTGAATTTCTGGTTCAAATTACTTTCTATGAGAATCTAGATAATGATAATCCATCTAAGTAATTATTTCATCCAACTATTATTTCTCTCTCCTAATGTTGGGAAAACTATCAAACCAAAATAGTAATCACAAATCATGTCATAATTAAATTTCCAATTCATTCAAAATATCTAATAATACATGGAGACTTATAATTAATATATTTTCAATATTCTTTAAATACCTATTTTGTGCATTGTGGTGGAGCAACTTGAACATACATCATACATTCAAAACTTCTAAGTGGGTTATATTTGACTCATGACCAAAACCCAATTGTGATGATGAGTATTTATCATAACTTATTGGCATGATGTGTAACACCCCTAACTCGTATCCATCGCCATAATAGGGTTACAGAGCATTACCGAACTAATAACACAATCGAACATACATTTCTCAAACAATTATCAAATTCAAATACAAGTCATTCACAATCATTCATCATGTCCCTAATACGAGCCTACGATGTAACAGCCCAGTTTTAGCTAAATCGAAATAGTGGTTTCGAAGCCACAAATCCGATGTAAGAAAATTATTTTAATATTATTTAATGTGTTTAAAGTATGATTGTATATATGTGTGAAAATTTTGTGAGCTAATTTTATCATTTAATAGTTCAATTTGAGAAAAAAGGACTAAATTGCGTAAAATGCAAAAGTTGCATTCTACTTGTTAAAGGTGCCAAATAGCTTTGGCTTTTAAATATGATGGCCTTAAATGGTAATTAGACCATCTTAAAGGTTAATGGATCTTAATGGACATCCATTATATGTTATTATATGTTTATAATAAAGGTTATAATAGTGAAATGGTAAATTAAGTTATAATTTAATTAAAACAAAGCCAAAATCTCATTTTTATTCATCTTTGGCAACTGATTTTTATAGAATAAAGAAAGATTTGAAGCTTTTTAGGGTTCAGCACCTTACTAGCTTGATTAAGGTACGATTTTAGCTCGGTTTTTGATGATTTCTACGTTTTTGTAATTATTGCTTTGTATTCTAGCTAGCCCATGCCTTAATTTTTGAAGTTGTTACTGATTTTGTGAAGTTCCATTGATGAATGCTTGATATTTTGAATGTTTTATGATGAAAAATGAATATCTGTTGATAGTTATACAAGTTTTGTTAAGTAATTTTGAGTAAAAATGCCTATTAGGGGTTTAATTGTAAAAAGTGTAAATTGAGGGGTTGAAATGTGAAATAAATGAAATTTTTGGGCTTCTAAGGACCTATATGAAATTTGGATAGGCTTGGGTTTAATGAAATTTCATGAATTTTGTGTATTTGTGAAATAGGGACTAAATTGTAAAAAAGTGGAACTTTAGAGGCTAAAGTATAAAAATTCCCAAATATGTGTTTGTGGACTGAATTTAATGATTTGATGAATAAATGAGTTAATTTTGAATGTATATAGATCAAGAACGAAAGAAATCAGATTTAGATTGGGGGAAATCAAAAGTTATTAATAGTCGATCCAGTCCGTTTATTCTGAATACAAGGTAAGTTCATATACAAATAAATGTCTTTAAATTCGAATTATATATGTTTAATTGTCATTGAAATACTATGAATGCTGAATGATCAAATACGAGCAAGAACCGACAGGGTTACAATATCCCAAAATCCCGTACGAACCTTAAGAATAGTATAAGATACGAATGTCATGACATTAGGATTAACGAGATGTGATTATGTGTAAGACCATGTCTGGGACATTGGCATCATTATATGATTACGTGTAAGACCATAGTTGGGTTATCGGCATCCATATGATAACATGTAAGACCATATCTAGGATATGGCATTGTTCTGAGTATCCTTAACAATTCCAAAAGGTTCAAAGGGCAAAGTCAAGTCGAACAAGAATGTGTGAATGATTTAACTGACTCAGGTATGTATGAGATTCATACAAGTATTGAAAAGGGAAGTATTTGATGAGTTCATTTATGATATTGAATATGTATACATTGAGAAAGGTTTGTGAGCTTATATGTGCTTACTCATAGTTTGCCTATTGATGAAAATGGTGTTGATTCATGTGGTAATTTTATTTGTATATGGATTACTAAGCTTTTAAAGCTTACTTTGTGTGTTCTTTCCCTGTTTTATAGATAATCGAAGCTAGCTCAGACTCGGGGATCATCAAGAACATCGTCACACTATCGATCAACTTGTTGGTATTTTTGGTGCTTTGTAAATATATGTATAGGCTAGTGATATGATGATGTGTTTTGAGATATGATATTAGCCATGAGGTTTGACTCATAAATGATGTAAATGTTGGTGTGTATTTAGCCATTTGGGTTGGCTTATTATATGATTTTGGTAAGTGAAACATGATGTATATAAATGGCTTTGTGTTTTGGCATGTTTTTCATGGATGTTGTGATGATTAATTGGTATGATTTGAGGTTTAAAATAGATGATAAGATGATGAGAAAAATGCATTGAGAAGATAGGTGAAATTGTTGGTAATGGCATATTGTTTTAGTATGTTTTGGATATGATTTGAGTAGTGAAATGGATGGATTTTAATTGGCATGATTTGTATATGAAATAACATGTTTTGGGTGCCTATAAATGTATTGAAATGGTATGAAATAATGTGGTTTTGGTTTGCTTGAGGAGGGTGAGAAATGTGGCTTAAACCAAGCTTATTTGCGCCCCACACAGTCGAGTTGAGTACAGAAGCGTGTGACTCGACCGTATGTCTGCTGTAACTTAATTAAACAAGTCAGTAAGTCACACGACTTAGACACATGGGCGTGTCTCCTAGTTGTGTGTGACACATGGGCTGGCACATGGGCGTGTGGCCGGCCATGTGACCCAAGTCAGTATACCCTTCAGAGTTCACACAGCCAAGGCGCATGGGCATGGTCTAGCCGTGTGATGCAAGTCAGTATGTATGCCCTGTTTTCACATAGCTTGTGACACAAGCGTGTCTGGTGGCCATGTGAGGCACACGGCCTGTTCACATGGGCGTGTGATCCCTGTATGCATGAAAATTTTATAAGTAATTCTCAAATGTTATTGGTTTAGTGTCGAATCTCTTCTAGGCATGTTTTAAGGTCTCGTAGAGCCTTATAAGGGACAATGTGACTATGTTGGATCAATGTTTATGTATTAATGGATTCTTGGATGAGAAATGTATGTTGTATGTTGTGATTTGATAGGTAATGCCTTGTAACCCTATTTTGACGACAGATACGGGTTAGGGGTGTTACATATGAGGCCTAAAACATGCTTTAGAAGTGGTTTGTGAGTAAACCAATATCTCAAGAAATTTTCAGAAATCTTAGAAAAATTTTCAAAATATAAGGGACACATGCCCATGTCACAGGCGTGTGGACATTCGAAATGGGATCACATGGCCGTGTTCCAGCCCATATCCGACCTCGTGTAACTCTCTCACTTGGGTCACATGGCCAACCACACGCCTGTGTGACCAGCCCGTGTGTCCTTCGAAATGGCCTCACATGCCTGTGTGCCAGGTCGTGTGCTAGGCCGTGCCAAACCTGTAGGGTATACTGACTTATGCAAAACGACCAAGTCACACGCCCGTGTGTTGGGCCGTGTGGAGCATACTGACTTGATTTCTAATTAGACACCAAGGGACACACAGCCATGTCACCTGACCGTGTGTCACACACTGCTGAGACACACACCCGTGTCTCTGCCCGTGTGGACAAAAATAGGCTATTTACCAAGCCATCTTTCTCACCCAAATTGTAACCACCTAACAACATCATTTGGCATATATCATAGCATCAATATATATTCAAACCAACCTCAACCAAACATAATTCATACCAAAATCACATTCTCAATTCACTTAACTAGTTAACTTCATATATATACTTTCTTACTTCTAATCACATGCATACCAATTCTTCAAATTTCAACCATATGGTACTCCAAATACCAATTCACAACAAGCATATAAATGGAAATATTACATAACATAACAAAAGGCTATTTGTACATATATATACATCACCAAAAATACCAACATAAGCCAACTCTCATGGCTAAACACAAAACTAAACACTTAACATTTACAAGCCAACTCAAATGGCTAATGTAACAACCCATTTTTAGTCAAATCAGAATAGTGGTTCGGGACCACAAATCCAAAGTCAAAATAATTATTTTATTATTATTTTAATGTTTACAACATGATATTATGATTGTGTGAAATTTTCGTTAAGAAATTTTATCGTTTGATTGCTTAATTTGATAAAAAAGACTAAATCGCGTAAAGTGTAAAATTAGTGTTCTAATAGCCAAAGGTGTCTAATAGATATAGAACTTAAAAGTAACGGTCCTTATGTGGTAATTAACCCATATAGTGGCATGGTAATTTTGAAATTTGTAATGTTCATTAAGGTTAAATAGGTAAATTGGTTATTGAAGGTTAATTAAATAAAATAAAACATTTTAATTTGTGTTCATCTTCTTCAAAAGACAAAACAAAACTGTTTCTCTTAAGAAAATAGGGCAGGGATTCAGCTATTTTAATTTCCTTCAAATAGGTACGATTTTTGTCTCATTTTTAATGATTTCTATGTTTTTGAGATCATTGCAGCTTAGTCTAGCTAGCCCAAGGACAATTTTGCAAAACTATTAAAAGTTTAGGGTTTTGCCATTGATGAATCTGTATGTGTTTTGATGTTTGATGATAGAAAATGTGTAACAGCCCAATTTAGACCCTAGTCAGAATAGTGGTTTCGGGACCACAAATCCGAGTTAGAAAAATATTTTAATACTATTTTTCGTGCTTATTATATGTGAATTAGTAAGTGTGAAAATTCCGCATGAAAATTTGATCGTTTGTGTGCTTAATTTGAAAAAAGGACTTAATCGCGTAAAATGCAAAAGTGACTTTCTATTTGTTAAAGTGCTAAATTGCTATGTTTAATTAAATGTGGGGTCTTTATATTGTTATTAACCCATTGGTTGTGCAAATGGACATTAATGGCCTTAATATATGTGATTTTATAATGTTTTAATTAAGGTTAAAAAATGTATTTGATAATTTATGTTAATATTAATAAAACAAGTATGAAAATAAGGCCATTATCACCATTCTTCGCCAAAATTGAAGAAAGAAAAGCTAGGGTTCTTATGGTTTAACATTCGGCTACTTCCAAGATTGATTAAGGTATGAGTTTTGTTCGGTTTTTGATAATTTCTATGTTTTTGTGATTGTTGGTTAGTAATCTATCAAGCCCATGTCCCAATTTCTGAAATTTTTGATGATTTTGAGTTGAGCCATTGATGAAATTATGAGTTTTATGAAGTTTGATGATAGTATATGGAAGCTTTGTAACACCCCGAATTTGGGCCTAGAAGTATTGGGCCTTGAGTGTGGTCCGTAAAGAGGTTTTATATAGGTATTTAATTGTGCAATGAAATGACACAATTAAATGTTTGCTTTAGTGGTTAATGGCTTTGAGAAGTGTTAGAGAAATCTTGGGTTCAAACTAGGGCTTTAGCAAAAATTTTGGTATTAAGTGAAAAAAACCTGGATGCTTGGATGAGGGTTTTTAAATTATTGTGTTAAATAAATGACACAAGGAAGCTTGTAGTCTAGTGGTTGTGGCGTCATTAAGGTTGTATGGGAGCCTAGGTTCAAGCCTTGGCTCTTGCAATTTATTTTGGGTTTTTAAAGGGAACCTGGACTTTGGCCTTTAGACCTTATAATTAATTAGGGATAAAATATGACACAAAAAGCCTTGTGGCTTAGTGGCAAGTAGCGTGTGGAGCATTTAAGGGGAGGCATAGGTTCGAATCCCATGGCAAGCAAAGAGCATTTATTTTGCTAACAGGGGGCGGCAAGAGTTGGTGTTGAATTTAAACTCTAATGTTGGAGGGATCCCACATCAGGAAGCTAATATAAGAGTGGTTGTGAACTTGGCTTTAAATAGAGGGAACCATGAGGAGAGTAAATGTACCTTTCTTGGCGATCCCTTTCGCTGTATGGCGTGCTCGTTTGGGTTGGGCGTCGGCTAAGAGTGCTCGGAGTGTGGATTAACTCCAGTCTCCTATCAGATGTGTATTTCTTACTACTCTAGCTGTAGGATGGCTACTTCAGGCCGCGATGGGTCGAAAGGGGTCATGTGGGCCTAATGGGCCTACAGGCCCAATTGGATAAGTTGTTTGATTGTGTAGTAAATATTGGGCTAGGCTAGGTGAATCTAATATTTGTGGCTAGATTTGGGCTAAAAGGGCCACACGAGCGTGTGGGCCCATTTGGGCCGAGAATAGGCTTTAGAGCCATTAGTGTCGTTATCCATGTTTAGAATACTTTAGTTTACCAATTATTGAAATACCCTCGACTTGTAAAATTACCAAAGTACCTCCGATTTACATAATTACCGTTTTACCTTCGACTTACAGAATTACCGTTTTACCCTCGATTTACAGAAGTACCATTTTACCCTTGATTTATAGAATTACTTTTTTACCCTCGATTTACAAAATTACTAAAATACCCTAGTCTGTAAAATTACTAAAATACCCTTGGTTTGTAAAATTATAGAAATACCCTCAATTTGTAAAATTACCAAAATACCCCTAGTTTGTAAAATTACCAAAATACCACTAGTTTGTGAAATTACCGAAATACCCTCAATTTGTAAAATTACCAAAATACCCCTGATTTACAAAGTTATAGAAATACCCTTGACTTTCTAAAAATTATAGAAATACCTTTGGTTTACAAAATTACTGAAATACCTTGGTTTGTAGGTTTACCAAAACACCCTTGTAGGATGAAATGACTAAAATACCCCTATTAGGTAAAAAGACCGTAAAGCCCCTGTAGGGTAAAGTGACCGTAAAGTCCCTGTAGGGTAAAGTGACCGTAATACCCCTGTATGGTAAAATGACGAATATGCCCTTATGTTCCGTATGACTGATGTGCTTAGGATTTACATATATTGATATTGGATTAGTTAAGTTTGAGTGATAGGTGGTGTTATCGTAGGCGATTGATTTTGGAAACGTTTCAACTTCAACCCGTAACAAGTGTCTACTAACCCTCGTAATAGCTTAGATTAATATTTGCTGAAAAGTCGAAAGCTTCATATTTTAGTGATTCAGGAATTAATATTTAGATCTATTTTCTACGCACGTTTAAGTTGGATTCACAACGGATATGGGGTAGGAAGGTATTTGGAACGTTCTTCAACGAGTAGATCTCTTGGTAAGTATTCGAACCTTCTTTCCATTTGTATCTTGTGGTTTAAGAAAAGCTGAAAACCCCTCTGTCGACTAAGGCTAAAAGGGTTTTTGGTGTTTTTTGGTTTGTTGGTGCTAGTGAGGATTAAAGGCTATCGATCGAGGAGTGTGTGAAAAGCTTGGATCATCGGAGTGACTAAATCTAGTCATCAACTTCGGCAAAGGTATGAACCCAAGGGCCATTGTGGATGGTGGCCGAATGTGTAAGTGATGATAATAGGTAGTTTTCGATTTGGTTTAATTTTAACATGGTCTAATCTATAAGTGGTTGATTATAGGAGAAATCGCATAGGAGATCTCGTCAAGGAATATCGCAAATCAGGTGTGTAACGAACCCTTTTTCATAGCTTAAAGCGATAAATGCCGAAAAGCCGAAATGCCGAAATTCTAGCATTTCGAGGACTTGTGAGCAAGCGAACGCTCACTAGTTAGTTAGAATCGATGAGATGATGATTGGGAACAATGGAAACGGTAAGGACATGTTTTTGGCGTTCACGGTAAGTTGGGCCTCGAGGGGCTGAAATAGGGCCCAATAGGCTTTCAGGCCCATTTGGGTAAATTGGTAGAAAACGGAAATCTGTTAAATTGCGTGTTAAGACAGTTAATGCTGTTATGGATATAGGCTAAATGGGCCTAGATGACAAAATCGGCTAAGAAGGGCCCATTAGGGGTTTTAGGCCCAATAACTCGATTTCGCTAAAAATGGGCCAGAATCACTATTTGCACCCATAAACTGTTAGTAATCGTTAATGAACATGGAAACCCTAATTTTTGGTAAAATTACAAGATTACCCTTATAACATGAAAATGACTGTTTTGCCCCTAGGTAAAAATGACCATTATACCTCTAAGGTTTATATATGAACTTAATGCATGGGATTTTGATAAACATGATATGTATGATATGCACATGACATGTATGATATGCACATGATATGTATGATATGCACATGAGATGTTCATAAATGCATTGGGTTGGGTTTTTATATGGATAGAGGAAGTGGAAAAGGGCTTATGCCCCAGTTATTAAAGGGCTTATGCCCCAGTTATTAAAGGGCTTATGCCCCAGTTATGATAAAGGGCTTATGCCCCAGTTATGATGAAGGGCTTATGCCCTAGTTATGATAAAAGGCTTATGCCCCAGTTATAAAAAGGGCTTTTGCCCTAGTTACTAAAAGAGGCTAGGCCTCCAGTTATATGATAAAGCAGCTATGCTGCCAGTGGAGAGTTATGGCGGGGTGGGTCGAGTTAATCCCCACATGGTGTGTTGGTTGGTACGGGTGGAGAGTAGCGGATGGTGGGTTGAGTAGTCTCCCCAAATGGGCTTGCATTCTTCCATTGACATTATATGTGATATAAAAAAATGGGCCTATGGGCCATACCGTTTACAGTAAAGGCTTCGGCCTAGTAATATGAAATATGAAAAGGCTTCGGCCCAGTGTTATGAAATATGAAATATGAAATATGAAAAGTGCTATGGCCCAGTACATGTTTGAGATTGGATTTGGGCTTAGGCCCAACAGGCTGTTATTGTTTTGGGCTCTGAAAGGGGCTTGTTGGACACTGAGTTTCCAAACTCACCCCCCTTTCCTTAACCTTGCAGGTGAGCTTAGATGTGGGGACTTGGGCCGGAGGGATTCAGAGTAGCCACGGTGATCGTCTTTGGGCTTTTAAACAAGCGTTGGTTTTCATTAAATTTCCTTTAATTATTATTTATTTTTGGGTTGTAATAAGGCCATTTTAACTTTTCTTTTATTTCTTTTCGGGATTAGTTTTTTTTAATAACTTTAAACCCGGTTGATAATTATTCAAATGGGCTAGACTTAGGACGTGTTTGCAAAACGATACTTGTTTTCGAAATATCTCAACACTACGATTAATCGATTTGTCAAAGTCATCCACTTAAACAAATTTAAACTCGATATAACAAAGTGTGGCTATGGTTGTGGGCATGTCTAGGATTGGATCCAATCAAAGAGCTTGGTACTTAAGCAGCCTTCATGGCTCACCTCCTCTGTCTCGGATACCTACCTGGTGCCTAGCTTCCATACACTTTGTTAACTCAACAAAATATATGGTTTTAAAACACTAAAACGGAACGTGGGTTTTCAACTCCAATGTGGCACGTCAGATTCGGCCATAACATCTGGGCTGAATTTAGGGTGTTACAAGCTTGATGTTGGGTTAATATGTTTTGTCTTTGAATTTTTGATGAATTTGAGTAATTTGGGCTAAATTATAAAAATGAGATTTTAAGGGACTAAAATGTGAAATAAATGAAATGTGTGGGCTTACATGAACACCATGTATATTCGGTTAAGCAAGTGTGCATGGAAATTTTACGTATTTTGTTATTTTATGAATTAGGGACTAAATTATCAAAATGTGAAAATGTGAGGGGTAATTTGTAAAATTCCCTAAATATGTGTATATGGATTGAATTGAATGATTTGTTGAATAAAAGAGTTAAATTTGAATGTGCTTCTATCAAGAACCAAAGAAAACTAAATTAGATGAGGGGAAAACGAAATTCATTGAATAGTTGCTCGTTTCTGTTTATTTCCATACGAGGTAAGTTTATATACAAATAAATGTGTTTGGATTGAATTATCAATTGCTTATATGATATTTGAATTGTGATGAATGGATATAAGAGCTGAATATGTGAAATCCGAGAAAGTTTCGATAATGTGACGACGATCGAAAAGCCCTGTATGAACCATAGGAATAGTTAGGATACATATGTCATGACATAGGATCTGATATGTGTTTTCGTGTAAGACCACATCTGGGACGTTGGGATCAACTTATGATTTACATGTAAGACCATGTCTGGGACATTAGCATCGTATTTGATTTCATGTAAGACCTTGTCTGAGACAGTGGCATCAAAATTTGATTACATGTATGACCACGTCTGGGACGTTGGCACTGTACGAGCTTTCCAAGCTATCCGAGTATCCTTATTGATTCTGAATGGTTCAACGGATATTTCAAGAAATGAACGAATATGATAATATGTACCCAAATTCACGTATGTTTGAAATGTACATTATGATGAAGAATGAAAGGTAAGTATATGTTTATATGTAGATATATGAAATATGTTTGAATTATATGAGTATGAAATGTGTTATGTGTAAGTGACTTATGAACAATTGAGTTAGATGATAATTATGGATATGCAGTTATGTTTTGCCATGAACTATATGAATGAAATGGTTTAGAAATGTGTTATGTGATGAGTTTATTTGTATATGGCTTACTAAGCTTTTGAAAGCTTACTTTGTGTGTTTTTGCATTTTTTTACAAATATCGAAGCTACTGGGAGCTCGGGGATTGTCGAGGATCATCACCACACTATCGAACTCTATTTTGGTACCTTTTGAAAATGTATATATTGAAGTATGGCATGTATAGGCTAGAAGTTTGTGATTATGTTTTGTAATGTGTATATCATGCCATGTGATATGGCTAGATTATGGTTGAACTTATGGTTTGATTTTGATATATGATATGTGATGAAAAAATGATATGTTTGGTGTATATATATGACCTAGTGAGAAATGGTCAATTTGGTAAGTTGGTAATGTGATTAGTTATAGAAATATGATTTTGGCATGAGATTGGATGTGAAATATTGAGATAAGGAAATATTAGAATGAATGAGTTTGCTATGTGATTTTTTATATGTTTTGTATTGGTTAAAAAGGATGAAATTTTCTATTAATGAAATTGCATGAATGATGTGTGTTTTAGTTGTGAATTGGTTGAGAATTTGGTATAAAATGTTTCGTTTTGATTATGTAAGGAGGACCCAAAATTAGGGTGGCAAATTGGCCTTTTAAATGGCCTATTTTTGTCCACACGGGTGTGTGTCTTAGCTGTGTGCGACATACGGGTATGTTACATGGCTGTGTGTCCCCTAGGGTACCCTACGATTTTAAGTCAGTATACCTTACAGTTTTGACACAGCCTAGACACACGGGCGTGTCTATTGGTCGTGTGTGGCACACGGGCTGGCACATGCGCATGTGGTCGGCCGTGTGACCCAAGTCAGTAACCTCCCTAATTTTCACATGGACTGGCACATGGGCGTGTCTTCTGGCCATGTAGATAAGTCAATATGTATGCCTTGTTTTGCAACGGCCTAGACACACCGGCGTGTCTAATGCCATTTGAGGCACACGGCCTGCTCACACGGGCGTGTGACTTTTATAACTTTGAAAAATGTTAAATTTCAACAAATTTTGTATGTATTCGATTTAGTCCCGACCTTTTTTTAAAGCATGTTTAAGGTCTGGTTGACCTATATAAGGGACTCTGTAATGATGTGTGACTATGATACTATGATGATTGTGAAATGAATGTAAAATGTTTCGATATGTTCGATAATGCCTCTTAACCCTAGTCCGGCGACGGATACGAGTTTGGCTGTTGCAAAATGCATACTTGTTGTTAGATAAACAACATTTGTAAAGTGATTTTTGACAAAATTGTCAATTAGGGGTTAAATTGTGAAATGTGTAAATTTTGTAGTTAAATTGTGAAATAAATGAAACATATGGACTGCTAGGGACTTAATTGAAATTCGGCTAGCATGGGTTTTGGTTGAATTGCATGAATTTGTGTTTTTATGAGATAAGGACTAAATTATAAAAAATGTGAAATATTAGAGGCAAATGTGTAAAATTGCCTCAATCTATATTTTGGACTATATTAAATAGAGAGATTATTAAATAAGTTAATTTTGATTACATTTAGATCAATAAAGTGAAATACAGATTTAGATCGGGGAAAGAACAAAGTTTCAGATTAATCGACTTAATTCGCCGTTTTTGCATTCGAGATAAGTTTGTATGTAATAAACATTAACATATTTGTGTTTTAAATACTTTGATATTGCATTAATTGTGAGTACGACTCTACAAACATGTTCGACGATGATTCGACAACTAAGAAATCCCGGTTGAACCTTAGGAATAGATTAGGATACAAATGACATGTCATTAGGGGTTATGTGATTTGAGTGCTCGTCCATACGTCCTACCGGTGGCTGAGTTATCTGGCAAGTGTTGCAGATACTCGTCATCTTGTGTGAGCAGCATCGTGTAGCTTCGTCATGATCGTCAGCTTGTGTGAGCAGACCCGTTGATAGCTCTAGTATGAGCATTATATGTGATACAAGATTGAGATAGCTTCGGCTATATTTATGGCATTTAGGGTGCGAGATTCCCAAGTATCTGATAGTATTCCGAATGGTTGAACGGGTAAATCAAAGATGTGGATGAGTGTGTATTTGATACGAGGTGGCACAGGTATGTACATAAACTGTGCAAGCATTGAATCTAAGAAACTTGTGAAATGTATAACTAAACTTGTGAATAGAAATTGTGGTAGGTTAATGCTTTAAATTGACATATGTTGTAACAACCCATTTTTCAATGAAATCAGAATAGTGGTTTTGGGACCACAAATTCGATCCAAAATATATTTTATTTTTATTTTACCATATGGCCCGTAATATAATAGAAATAATGTGTGAAAATTTTGTTATGAAAATTTTATCGATTTAGTGCCTAATTACGAGAAGGACTAAATCACATAAAATGCGAAAGTTGAATTCTAGTAGCTATAAGAATCAAATAGCTATGGAATTCAAAACTTAAGGTCCTTATATGGTAATTAGACCATTAATAAAAGTATGTAGATTTTTATGGTGACTCATCCATGGAATTATGGAAAAAGACAAGGGACTAAATTGAAAATACCAAAATACATGATAAATTAAAAGGTGAAAAAGAATTATATCATCTTATTTTCATCATCTTCAACCTAAAAAACACATGGAAACCCTAAGAGAGAGAAAAGAAGCGTTCAAGGCCTAATTGGGTAAGCTTCCTTTTCCCGTTTTTAGTAATTTTGGTATTTTTGGAACTGGGATAGCTTAATCTCTCTATTTGAGGGATTAATTTGAAAAGTTATCAAGGTATGAAAATGGGTCATGGATGTATTATGCTGGAAATTAGAAATTTATGGTAGAAAATGAAAGATTATTGATAGATAAATAATTTTTACAAAGTAATTTTTGATGAAAACTTGATTTAGGGACTAAAATGTAAACTTGTGAAGTTGAAGGAAAAATTCTAAAATTTTATGTAAACATGTGCTGGAAAATTTGTAATGGGGCTTTGGTTAGACTTGGAATAGGGAGTAGTTTGCACAAGTTTTATTTTTCGAGCCTAGAGACAAAATTAGAATTTTTCGAAAAGTTATGGGCAAAATGGTAATTTTACCTAGGACGTAAATTGAGTTCGTTTAAATATGAAATGTAAGAAATTGATGATTAAAATAATTTATATAGATCCGAAAAACACAAACTCGAGGTTGGATCAAGGAAAGGAAAAGATTTCGGATTAGTAAATTATTATGCGAACAAGTGTCGAGGTAAGTTCGTGTAACTTAACCGGATATGTAATTATGTAAATTGAATGTTGTATTGTATGTAATGTGATTTATGTTAATGTGCCTTACTTGTATGTTATGATGGAAAAAATTATACAAGCTTGGCATGGTGATAAAGGGTTAAGTCCCGATTGAACATTGAATTTCCGATGAATGAATATGCTTTCCCGAAATTAATAAGGTCCTGCATTTAGCTCAGACGAGTAATCCCAATAACCTTGTTATATAAAGGATTTAGCCCAGACGGGTAATACCCGTTAAGTATGCGTTAAGATTTTGGTTTAGCCTGGACTGGTAATCCTAATCAAGCTTTTTGAGCATACGCTATATAAAGGATTTAGCCTGGACTGGTAATCCTGTCATACAACATGTGAGTCAAAAGTGTGTTCCTTGGTTAAGTACCCTAAGGGGTACCCTCGATAAGATTCAATGGACATATAACTCTTGACTTGGCATGAAAATCTTAAGATAAAAAGAAAATGACTTGAAAGAAAATTGCTTGATGAGCTCATCTACGTTACTTAATTGATATGAAGATTTTAGCGACTTACATGTTTGATTGATTGTATGTGTAACGCCCCAATTTTCGGGAATTCTATGGATGTTGGTAAATTTTAAATTTTTAGTGTTCTGTCTGCTTGGCGTAGATTTAATCAGGTTAGTGGGCCTCTAGAAGGACCAAGCTTAAGTTAAAA
Source organism: Gossypium hirsutum (assembly GCF_007990345.1). Taxonomy (NCBI): domain Eukaryota; kingdom Viridiplantae; phylum Streptophyta; class Magnoliopsida; order Malvales; family Malvaceae; genus Gossypium; species Gossypium hirsutum. The sequence continues at coordinate 31,491,315 of NC_053435.1, read as the reverse complement.
CCTGATAATTTTAATTAGTTTTGATTCCATAGGAAGAAGGGGTTCTGGTTAATTGGGCTTTTAAGTATTAATTGGGTAAAAATTAAACACAAGGAAGCAGGTGGCAAAGTGGCATGTGACGCCACTGGGGAGGCTATAAAGGTGGCGTGTGGATGCTAGGGAGAACCAAGGTTCAAGTCACGATGAAAGCATATTAAGGGAATTATTTTTTATGGTTGGAAAGGTTAAGTAATGGAACTCAAGTGAAAGACTGTCAGGAGGAGTTTAAATTGCTCAAGGGATTGAGTAAGGAGGGGATAAGGGAGAGGATTTAGGAGCTGATTAGGGAGAGCAGTATTGGCCGAATGGTGGACTCTTTGGGAGCAAGAGTTGGCCGGCCAAGGGTTTGCTTAGGGGGCAAATTACAGCTAGGTTAAATGCCAAGTATAAATTCGGCATTTAGGGGTAAGTGTGCTATTTTTTCTAACCATCTTTCCTCCTCCTCCTTTCTTTTCTTTTTCTCTCCATCTACCTTATTCTCTTCTTTTCTCCATAGCAGAATCCTTCTACCACTCTTCCCTACACCACTTCCTTACTATTATTTTTAAGCCTTATAGCCGAATATCACAAAAGCTGAAATCCCGAAGGTTCATATTGTCTGTGCCGAATTCTCCTAGCAAAACCTACTAATCTTTTTTCATCCTTTTTGATCAATTCTTTATTTTTTTGAACCCCCAAACCTCTGTCGACAAAGCCACTACAAAACCCTCACCTTTTCTTCACTATTGCAAAAAGCTAAAAACGCATAGCCTTAGGGACATAGCCGAATTCTGAGATCTCTAAGGGCTCAAATTTTGTTATCATTTGAGGGGTTAGATCTGCATCAGAATCAAGTAGGAGTTAATTGGAATCATTGACCGAAGGAACCGGTGGTAAGTTTTCGAACCTAATCTTTATTTTAGGTTTTAGAAAAAGCCGAAACACTCTAAAGGTTAGGGAGGCTATTGATTTGGGCTTGTGGCCCTAAGGGTTGTTATAATTGTTTTATTTTGGTAATAGTGTGATCTAGAGGCTGCTGATTGAAGGCTTGGACAAGTGGAACGACTGGATCTAAATCTAGTCGCTAGTTTCGGCAAAGGTAGGATCGCTAGTACCTAAGGTGTTTTTGGCCGAATATGGTAAGGGGGTTAATATGTAGTTCATTTTAATAGTTAGATTAACGTGTTAGTAATCTAATTGTAGACAGTTCGTGTGTGGATCTCGTCAGCATATAGTCCAAACAGGTGTGTAACTGACACCCTTTCATAGTCTAGATCGGCAAAAGCCGAAATGCCGAAAAACCGGTATTTTGTGGACTTGCGAGTGTGCGAATGCTCGTGAGGTAAATGATTAACGTTTTTGGTAAACTACAATGTTTAGACTGCAGAGTGCATGATTTCTGTGCCTTCGATATTTTTGGGCTTTATGGGCCAAAATTGGGATAGTGGGCCAACGGGCCCAATTCGGTAAAAACCCTCGGTAAGTGTTTCTGTTAGTACGTGAATGGTGGTAATATGCATGAAAACCGTTAAAACTAATAAAATTACTGAAATACCTTTGTAGATGGACAATTTACAGATTTACCCCTTGGAGTAAAATTACTGATATACCCCGAGGGTTAAGGTTGACCTGAATGCATGTTTGACTGTTATTATTTACTGCATGCCATATTATTATTATCTGATGCATGGGACTGGGATACTGATTGAGGAAGTACTGAAAGTGGCTTGTCCACGTACTGGAGGCTTTGCCTCAACTTACTGATAACTGAGCAGCAATGCTACAACAGTGGAGTGTAGGGCTGGGTGGGTTGAGCTATTCCCCACATGGAGTGTAGGGCTGGTATGGGTGGAGTTTAGCAGTTGGTTATAGGCTGGGTTGGGCTTGTATACACGAATATTTCTGATCTATTTTGGAATGGGCCTCTGAGCCATACTGTTATCTGAAAATGGGGCTAAGGTCCAGTTTATTGTATTCTGAAAGGGCTTCGGCCCAATACCCACTGTTATCTGAATGGGCTTAGGTCCAATGGGCTTGAGCTGACTTGGGCTTTGGATGGGTTTTCCTTACACACTGAGTTTTCCGAACTCACCCCTTTCTCTTCCATCCTTGCAGGTGAGCCCTAGTTGGTGGACTCGGAGCTGGGCAGGATTCAGAGTGGCCACGAAGATTAATTTCTATTTTTTTTAAGTTTCGCATTTATTATTTTGACTATTTTTATTCTGGTTTAAGTTGTAATAAGGTCGCTCTTCTTAGTATTTTTATTATTTTGGGTTATTAAATTGGTTAGCTCTCTGGCGCGGTTTATAAAAGTTACTTATTTTCAAAATAACACGATAACTGAGCAAAGCTTCCGCAATGTAAACATTTTCAAAGGAAATGAATATTTTAAATAGACTTAAACTTAATTAATTATTCGTGGACTAGTAACAGGCTTAAAGTGTGGCAATGGATGTGTGCATGTCTAGGATTGGATCCGTTAAGAGCTTGGTTCTTAAGCAGTCCAACAGACTCACCTCCTCTTTTCTGGCTTCCTACCTGGTGCACAGCTTCCATTCACTTTAACTTAAAACAAAACATTCTTCAAACCCTAAGAAAGATTTTTGGATAAAACATAACTTCTTTAGTAACATTCCCCATATGACATGCTGAATTCGGCCGTAACGTCTGGGTCGGGTTTGGGGTGTTACATTTAATGGTATCAGAGCCCGGTTGCAACAACTCGACTGTGGATTGGGTCCAAAAAGGTTTTCAAAACTTTGAGCCCAAAGAGGGTATTTTAAAAAAATCTAATTTTTGAAAACAAATTTTTTATTGAAAGGAGATAATTTCCAAACCTGTTTTCTTTAAACCAAAGGTGTGAGAAATGGATTTCAAAAAGGCCTAAATCTTTTGAGTTTGTCTAAAAACTGATGAGGTGGCACATTGAATCCCCGACACCAAGTCTGTAAGTATCTTTCTGTTTTATATATTGAACTGTACTGTAGATAGTACTGAGCCTTAGAGATAGTACTATAGATAATGTAGCATTAAGGCTACAAAACTGAGACTGTAGGGTAAACTAAGCCCTAGGGAACTGAGACAGTAGCTAAACTGCGGTCGCGTGAGAACAACACTGAAACTTTATCTGTTCATAAGATATTCTATAATAAACAGTGGAAACAGTAAACTAACGGCATAAAATTCGTAATAAGATAAATCGATATGAGTACGAGAGCTACTCGGGGAAGAGGCCGTGGTTGAGGCCGAGGTAGTACTCAAGCTGGATCTTCGTCTTCTGAACACATGCCAGCTGGAGTGGCACGACCACCACTGGTGGATGAAAATGGGCCGTATGATCGGGCCACGGGGGACAACGCTCTGTCCCAGGCCATGTTAAGAGTTTTGGAAAAGGTTACCGGAGCTAATGTTAGGCCCATGAGTAGGGGGTCCATTTCTGAGCAACTCCAGGCCAACGGAGCAGATGTTTTTAGGGGTATATCTAGAGTAGCCCCAAATGTGGCTGAGTACTGGCTGGAAGCCACGGAGCGGATTATAGATGACCTGGACTGCTCAGTGGAACAGATGTTAAAAGGGGCGGTGTCATTACTGCGGGACGAGGCGTATCAGTGGTGGATCACTGTGAGAAAGGGTACCCCAGCTGAAAGGGTAACTTGGAAGTTGTTCAGGCAGTCCTTCAAGGTGAAATATGTCAGAGCTAGCTCTGTGGATGCACGAAGAAAGGAATTCTTGAACCTGACCCAGGGTAGTAAGACCGTTGCTGAATATGAGCCAGAGTTTTTGCGATTGAGCTGGTACGCTAGTGGCATTGTCTCCACCGAATATGAGCGCAGTGTTCGTTTTGAGGATGGCCTCAGGGATGAGCTAAGGGTGCTCATAGCTCCGCAGAGAGAGCGTGATTTTGCTGCACTGGTAGAGAAGGCTAAGATAGCCGAAGAGGTGAAGCAAGCCTAACGAAAGAACCGCAACAGGGATCGAAATCGATTCAGGAGGGATGTTGGACCAGCTGGTGTTGCAAACAGAAATGTTAAAAGAGCTAGGATGGAGGAACCAGTTCGAGTAGTTCTGGTGAACACAATTAGACCACAAGCTTGTGGAGATTGTGGTAGAATGCATCTGGGGGAATGCTGGAAGCTTTCTGGGGCTTGTCTTCGTTGTGGATCAAAGGAACATAGGATCAGGGATTGTCCTAGGAGGCCAGCTCAGACTCAAGTGGCTGAACAAGAGGCTGTGCAACCTGTCCAACCAGCGCGAGGTGGACCGCTGCCGCCGAGAGGTCGTGGCCAAGGTCGCGATGGCAATAGCCGTGGACGTGGGGAACCTGGCAGGGGTACTATTAATGCTGAGGCTCGTCAGCCAGCTTTGGTATATGCTGCTCGTCGCCTTGAGGAGGGTGACGTACCTGATGTCATAACTGGTACATTTTTGATCTCTGGCGTACCTTATACTACTCTGATAGATGTGGGGTCAACTCATTCATATGTTGCATGTGACATTTCTCGGGCATTGGGTGTTCACTTTGAGGATACTGTGTGTGGGGTAACTGTGATAAGTCCTTTAGGCCACTCGGTTAAAGTAGAGAAACTCTTTAGGGAGGTGCCTTTAGAGACTCAAGGTAGGATTTTCTGTGGAGACTTGATGGAGTTGCCGTTCAGAGAATTCGATTTGATCCTAGGGATAGATTGGTTGACCAAGCATAGGGCAACGCTGGATTGTGCAGCTAAGAGGATGGTGTTAAGGACTGTTGAGGATGAAGAGGTAATGATTATTGGAGAACGAAGAGATTACTTGTCCAATGTGGTATCGGCTTTGAAGGCTGAGAAACTGATGCGTAAAGGATGCGAGGCATATTTGGCTTTTGTAAGCCAAGTTGAAACTGAGGATTTGACTGTAGAGATCGCCAGAGCTGTTAGGGAATTCCGGAATGTTTTCCCAAAAGAGCTTCCTAGATTACCTCCAAATCGGGAAGTTGAATTTGGAATCAATTTCCTGCCTGGAACAGCTCCAGTATCCATTGCACCCTATAGGATGGCACCGAAGGAGTTAGTGGAACTGAAAGCTCAAATCCAAGAGTTGTTGGATAGAGGCTTCATTAGACCTAGTGTGTCTCCATGGGGAGCACGGTCCTGTTTGTGAAGAAAAAGGACAGGACGATGCGCATGTGCATCGATTATCACCAGTTGAACAAACTGACGATAAAGAACAAATGCCCACTGCCAAGAATTGATGATTTATTTGACCAACTTAGAGGAGCTTCGGTATTCTCCAAGATTGACCTTCGATCTGGATACCATCAGCAAAGGGGAAAGGAAGTGGATATTCATAAGATAGCATTCAGAACTCGATATGGTCATTACGAGTTACTGGTTATGCCATTTGGGTTGACGAACGCACCTGCCGCTTTCATGGATTTGATGAATCGAGTATTCCAACCTTATTTGGACCGATTCGTGGTAGTTTTCATCGATGATATTCTAGTATATTCGGAAACCGAGGAGAAACCTGAGGAGTATCTATGTATTGTGCTGTAAGTGCTCAGAGAGAAGCAACTATATGCGAAGTTTAGTAAATGTGAATTCTGGTTGCGAGAAGTGGCTTTTCTAGGTCATGTGGTTTCTGCAGAAGGAATTAGAGTGGATCCTCGAAAAATTGAGGCAGTTTTGGGATGGAAACCACCGAAGTTAGTGTAAAAAATTTGGAGTTTTCTGGGTTTGGCAGGCTATTACCGAAGGTTCGTAGAGGGATTTTCTCTGATTGCTGCACCGTTGACGAAACTGTTAAGGAAAGGGGTAGAATTTGTCTAGACTGAGAAACAGCAAAAAGCTTTTGACCATTTGAAAAGGGTATTGACTGAAGCACTAGTGTTGATTCAACCGGAGTCTGGGAAGGACTTCACTGTGTACAGCGATGCGTCGCATGTGGGGTTAGGATGTGTACTGATGTAAGAGGGTAAGGTGGTCGCTTATGCTTCACGATAGCTTAAGCCTCATGAAGCGAACTACCCTACGAATGATTTAGAGCTAGCAGCAGTGATCTTCGCGTTGAAAATATGGAGACAGTACTTATATGGAGAAAAGTGTATCATATACACAGACCATAAGAGCCTAAAGTATCTATTGACTCAGAAGGAGTTAAACCTTAGGCAACGAGGATGGGTAGAGTTGCTTAAGGATTACAACTGTTCGATTGAGTACCACCCAGGTAAGGCTAACGTGGTGGCTGATGCGTTGAGTCGAAAGGTTGTTATTGATTTGAGAGCCTTGTTTTCACGTTTGAGTCTATTCGATGATGGAAGTCTATTGGCAGAATTGCAAGTGAGGCCTACTTGGACTGAGCAGATTAAAGAAAAATAGTTGAAGGATGATTCGTTAGTTATTCGGTTTCGGCAAGTTGAGAATGGTGAGAATGAGGATTTTGGACTGAACACTGACGGAGTTCTGTGCTTTCGTGGAAGAGTTTGTATTCCGAAAGACCCTGGATTGAAGTGATTAATTTTAAAAGAGGCTCATGGTGGACCCTGGGCCATGCATCCTGAAGGGAATAAGTTATATCGAGATCTACGAGAGGTGTACTAGTGGCCTGGACTGAAACGGGAGGTGACTGAATTTGTTGGGAAATGTCTGACGTGCCAGCAAGTTAAAGCCGAGCACCAATTGCCTTCTGGGTTACTGCAACCGGTGAAAATTCCACTATGGAAGTGGGAGAGAGTAACTATGGACTTTGTGAGTGGGCTACCTTTGACACCCATCAAGTAAGATTCTGTGTGGGTAGTTGTGGATAGGTTAACAAAATCTGCGCATTTCATACCAGTTCGTACTGATTACTCACTGCAAAAATTGGCCAGGTTGTATGTGGCAGAGATAGTGCGACTGCATGGAGTGCTAGTGTCGATTATTTCTGATCGAGACCCTACGTTTACATCTCGGTTCTAGAAGAAGTTGCAGGAGGCATTGGGTACACGATTGGTTTTCAGTACTGCTTTTCATCCTCAGACGGATGGACAGTCGGAAAGGGTTATTCAAATTTTGGAGGATATGTCAAGAGGTTGTATCATCGATTTTCTTGGTAGTTGGGAGGACTACTTGCCATTGGCGGAGTTTGCATACAACAATAGCTACCAAACAAGTATTCAGATGGCTCTATGAGGCACTTTATGGGCGGAGATGTCGTACGCCTACGTGTTGGATGGAGTTAGGTGAACGACAAGTGCTTGGACCGGAGTTAGTGGCAGATACTGAAAGTAAGGTTAAGTTGATAAGAGATCAATTAAAGGAGGCATCTGATAGACAGAAGTCGTATGCGGATCTAAAGCGCAAAGAGATTGAGTTCGCTGTTGGGGATATGGTTTTCTTGAAGGTTTCACCTTGGAAGAAGATCTTGAGGTTTGGCAAGAAAGGCAAATTGAGTCCGCAGTTTATAGGGCCTTATCGGGTTCTTAAACGGGTAGGGCCAGTAGCGTATCAGTTAGAGTTACCACCGGAGTTGGACAGAATCCATGACGTCTTTCATGTGTCTATGTTGAGGCGATATCGATCAGATCCTTCACATGTTGTGCTAGTGGAGGAGATTGAAATAAAGACTGATTTGACCTTTGAGGAAGAGCCCGTGCAAATTGTGGATAGAGAGGTTAAAGTTCTAAGAAGGAAGTTGGTTCCGTTGGTAAAAGTACTGTGGTGTAATCATGGAAGGGAAGAGGCTACTTGGGAGTCAGAAGAGACTATGCGTCAACAATACCCTCAATTATTTGGATCAGGTAAATTTCAAAGCTGAAATTTCCTTAAGGGGGTGGAGTTGTAACGCCTCAATTTTCGGGAATTCTGTGGATGTTGGCAAATTTTAAATTTTTGGTGTTCTGTCTGCTTAGCATAGATTTAATTAGGTTAGTGGGCCTCTAGAAGGACCAAGCTTAAGTTAAAACCCGGTAATTTTAATTAGTTTTGATTCCATAGGAAGAAGGGGTTCTGGTTAATTGGGCTTTTAAGTATTAATTGGGTAAAAATTAAACACAAGGAAGCAGGTGGCAAAGTGGCATGTGACGCCACTGGGGAGGCTATAAAGGTGGCGTGTGGATGCCAGGGAGAACCAAGGTTCAAGCATAATGAAAGCATATTAAGGGAATTATTTTTTATGGTTGGAAAGGGTAAGTAATGGAACTCAAGTGAAAGACTATCAGGAGGAGTTTAAATTGCTCAAGGGATTGAGTAAGGAGGGGATAAGGGAGAGGATTTAGGAGCTGATTAGGGAGAGTAGTATTGGCCGAATGGTGAACTCTTGGGGAGCAAGAGTTGGCCGGCCAAGGGTTTCCTTAGGGGGAAAATTACGGCTAGGTTAAATGCCAAGTATAAATTCGGCATTTAGGGGTAAGTGTGCCGTTTTTTCTGACCATCTTTCCTCCCCCTCCTTTCTTTTCTTTTTCTGTCCATCTACCTTCTCCTCTTCTTTTCTCCATAGCCGAATCCTTCTACCACTTTTCCCTACACCACTTCCTTACTATTATTTTTAAGCCTTATAGCCGAATATCACAAAAGCTGAAATCCCGAAGGTTCATATTGTCTGTGCCGAATTCTCCTAGCAAAACCTACTGATCTTTCTTCATCCTTTTTGATCAATTCTTTCTTTTTCTGAACCCCCAAACCTCTGTCTACAAAGCCACTACAAAATCCTCACCTTTTCTTCACTGTTGCAAAAAGGTAAAAACGCATAGCCTTAGGGACATAGCCGAATTCTGAGATCTCTAAGGGCTCTAATTTTGTTATCATTTGAGAGGTTAGATCTGCATCAGAATTGAGTAGGAGTTAATTGGAATCATTGACCGAAGGAACCGGTGGTAAGTTTTCGAACCTAATCTTTATTTCAGGTTTTAGAAAAAGTCGAAACCCCCTAAAGGTTAGGGAGGCTGTCGATTTGGGTTGTGGCTCTAAGGGTTGTTATAATTATTTTATTTTGGTAATAGTGTGATCTAGAGGCTACTGATCAAAGGCTTGGACAAGTGGAACGACTGGATCTAAACCTAGTCGCTAGTTTCGGCAAAGGTAGGATCGCTAGTGCCTAAGGTGTTTTTGGCCGAATATGGTAAGGGGGTTAATATTTAGTTCATTTTAATAGTTAGATTAACGTGTTAGTAATCCAATTGTAGGCAGTTCGTGTGTGGATCTCGTCAGCATATCGTCCAAACATGTGTGTAACTGACACCCTTTCATAGTCTAGATCGGCAAAAGCCAAAAAGTCAAAATGCCAAAAAACTGGTATTTTTTGGACTTGCGAGTGTGTGAATGCTCGTGAGGTAAATCTATTAACGTTTTTGGTAAACTACAATGTTTAGACTGCAGAGTGCATGATTTCTGTGCCTTCGATATTTTTGGGCTTTATGGGCCAAAATTGGGATAGTGGGCCAACGGGCCCAATTCGGTAAGAACCCTCGATAAGTGTTTCTGTTAGTACGTGAAAGGTGGGAATATGCATGAAAACCCTTAAAACTAATAAAATTACTGAAATACCTTTGTAGGTGGAAAATTTATAGATTTACCCCTAGGAGTAAAATTACTGATGTACCCCTAGGGTTAAGGTTGACCTGAATGCATGTTTGACTGTTATTATTTACTGCATGCCATGTTATTATTATCTGATGCATGGGACTGGGATACTGATGAAGGAAGTACTGAAAATGGCTTGTCCATGTACTGGAGGCTTTGCCTCAACTTACTGATAACTGAGCAGCAATGTTGCAACTGTGGAGTGTAGGGCTGGGTGGGTTGAGCTATTCCCCACATGGAGTGTAGGGCTGGTATGGGTGGAGTTTAATGGTTGGTTATAGGCTGGGTTGGGCTTGCATACACGAATATGACTGATCTGTTCTGGAATGGGCCTTTGGGCCATACTGTTATCTGAAAATGGGGCTAAGGTCTAGTTTATTGTATTCTGAACAGGGCTTCGGCCCAATAGGCTTGAGCTGACTTGGGCTTTGGATGGGTTTTCCTTACACACTGAGTTTTCCAAACTCACCCCTTTCTCTTCCATCCTTGCAGGTGAGCCCTAGTTGGTGGACTCGGAGCTGGGCGAGATTCAGAGTGGCCACGAAGATTAATTTCTGTTTTTTTTTAAGTTTCACATTTATTATTTTGACTATTTTTATTCTGGTTTAAGTTGTAATAAGGCCGCTCTTCTTAGTATTTTTATTATTTTGGGTTATTAAATTGGTTAGCTCTAGGGCGCAGTTTATAAAAGTTACTTATTTTCAAAATAACACGATAACCGAGCAAAGCTTCCGCAATGTAAACATTTTCAAAGGAAATGAATATTTTAAATAGACTTAAACTTAATTAATTATTCGTGGACTAGAAATAGGCTTAAAGTGTGGCAATGGATGTGTACATGTTTAGGATTGGATCCATGAAGAGCTTGGTTCTTAAGCAGTCCAGCAGACTCACCTCCTCTTTTATGGCTTCCTACCTGGTGCACAGCTTCCATTCACTTTAACTTAAAACAAATTATTCTTCAAACCCTAAGAAAGATTTTTGGATAAAACATAACTTCTTTAGTAACATTCCTCATGTGACACGCTGAATTCGGCCGTAACGTCTGGGTCGGGTTTGGGGTGTTACAGTATGTGTTTAGCCAATTTAGCCAAATGGATGAAAAAAATGTTATGTATGCTTTGATTTATTAAAAAAGATTGGTAAGTTTAGTTTCTGTTATACGAACTTACTAAGCATGTAATGCTTACTCATTTTATTTTTCCTTGTTTTATAGTGCTCGAAAGCTCGTAAAGGTTGGAAGATCATTGGAGCATCGTCACAGTATCAACCTAGCTTTTTGGGTATATTTAGTGAAATCATTTTGGTGTAATGGCATGCATAGGGAAACTTGGCCAATAGTGGCTTGAAATGTCATTTTGTAACCTAGCCATTGGAATGGCTAGTGATGGTTCATTTTGGGATATGATTCAGTAAGCTATTATGGTATATACATATATTTCTACAAGTGTTATGCTAAGTTCATGTGATTAAATGTTATTAATGCCTAAGTTAAAATAAGGTGAGTTGGTAATTATGTATGCATGAAATGGTGTGCATTGTTAAATGATGAAATTGCTTACTTTAAATACTTGAATTGGTTGGAATGGGTTAAGTGTTTTATGTGCAGGTTTTTGGGTGATTTTGGGTGAGCAATGAAGCTAGGAAATGTCTTCATTTTTTCCACACGAGCAGAGACACGGGCGTGTGTCTAGACCGTGCGTGACATACAGCTTAGTAACAAGGGCATGTGGTTAGGCCGTGTGTCCCCTATACCTAAATTCTGAGAAACATAATGCTCAGAATTGGGCACATGGGCAGAGTCACGGGCGTGTGTCTCAGCCGTGTGTGCCATACGGCCTGGAATACGGGCGTGTGTCCTGGCCGTGTGAAACCTGCACCTAATTTGAATTAAATTAATTAATCACACGACCTAGCATACGGGCGTGTGGCATGGCCATGTGTGCATGTCAAAGAGTTACATGAAGTCAAAGAGTTACATGGGGTCAAACATGACCTCTAGCATAGGCGTGTCCCTGGGTCATACAGGCGTGTCCCTTGGACCACACTAGCGTGTGAGCTCTGCACTTTGGAAAAATTTAGTAATTTCACAAAAAAATTCTTAAAGGTCCTGATTAAGTCCCAACTCGATGCTAAGGCTTGTATTGGAACTTGAGGGTCCAATTAATGGATGTTATGAATAATCTCGGTTAATAAATAGTAACTTGCATGGATGAATTGAAAAATATTCTGAATGTTTTGGTAATGCTCTAAAACCATGTTCCGGTGATAGGTACGGGTCAAGGGTGTTACATATGTTATGATATGTTTCAATTGCTTAAATTGTGCATATTTGATAAGTTAAGTTTATTGCTATGCGAACTTACTAAGCTTTATAGCTTACTTTGTTTATTTTCCGTGTTTTATAGTGAATTCAAAGCTAGCTCAGATTGGGGGACCATCAGAGACTTCATCACACTATCCAACTTCACTTGGTACCTTTGAACTTAAGTATTTTGGGTATATGGCATGTATAGGATTATGGTCATTTTTTATATATAGTTTGGTAAAGAATTTAACCATTTGAATTGGCTAGTAAATGTCTAAATTTTGGTTTTGTATATAGCCATGAGAGTTGGCTTACTTTGGTTGATTTGGTTGTGAATATAATTGTGCAAATGGCTCTTGTTATGTGCTTGATTACGGATATGTGATGTTAGTTGTATTAGTAATTAGGGGTGCTAAATGGTTGAGAATTGAATTTGGTATGTATGTAAGATTAGGCTAAATGATGCATAGTTGAAAGTGATTGTATTGTTGATTTGAGATTATGAGTTTTTGGTATGATTTGAATGGCACATTGTGGTATTAATATGTTTGGTATTGGTTGGTATTGAAATGGTAAAAATTATGCTTATTTGAGGTTGGTTGAATGCCTAATTATACCATGTTTTTGTGCCAATTGGATTGGTTTAGGTGTGTACAAGTTTGGGTGGCAAAATGGCTTGGTAAATAGCCTATTTTTTTCCAGAAGGATAGAGACACGAGCGTGTGTCTCAGCCGTGTGTGATACACGGTCAGGTTACATGGCCATGTCTCCCCTGGTGTTGAATTAAAAATCAAGTTAGTATGCTCCACACGACCCAGTACACGGGTGTGTGACTTGGCCATGTGGCATAAGTCAGTATACCCTACAGGTTTGGCACTGCCTAGCACACGGGCGTGTGTGGCCATTTTTAGGGTACACGGACTAGTCATACGGGCGTGTGTGTTGGCTGTGTGACCAAGTCAGAGAGTTACACGAGATTAGACACGGGCTAGAACACGGCCATGTGATCCCATTTCAAATGTCCATACGGCTTGTGACACGGGCATGTCTTTGGCTGTGTGAGACACACGACCAGGCCACACAGGCATGTGTCCCCTGTAGTTTGAAAATTTTTTTAAGTTTCGTAAAAGTTTCCTGAGTTCTCAGTTTAGTCCCGAACCACCCCGAATGTATGTTTAAAGCCTCGAAGACTTGTATTAGGGACAATGTGATTGAGTTTGAATGATGATTGCATGAAATTTGAAAATGTATATGAAATGAATGTTTAATTGTTTTATAAGTTCAGTAATGCTCTGTAACCCTATTGTGCCATTGAATATAGGTGAGAGGTGTTACAATTAAATTCATTACCAAACCATAAACCAAAATGACCATAAAATCCTATACATGCCATAAGCTCAAAAGTACCGAAGTGATAGCCTGATAGTATGATGAGATCTCCGACGACTCCCAAATCTGAGCTAGCTTCGATATTCACTATAAAACATGAAAAAGTAAACAAAGTAAGGTATAAAGCTTAGTTAGTTCGTATAGTAATAAACTCAATTTGCCATAAATACTCAATTCAAATAATTGAATATAACAATATACAACTCATATTAATCCACAAACCTATGACATGATCATTTATAAAGTTAGATGTGAGATTCACAAGTTTATTCGATTCAAAGCTTATACGGTTCATGTACATACCTGTACCATCTCGTACTAATCTCATACTCACCCATATCTTTGATATACTTGTTGAACCATTCAGAATACTATTGGATACTTGGGAATCTCATGCCCTAAGTGCCACATACATAGCCGAAGCTATCTCAATCACATATCTCATGTAATGCTCACTCTCGAGCTATCAATGGGTCTGCTCACACAAGCTGACAGTCTAAAGTAGCTGCACGGTCCTGCTCACACAAGCTAATGAGAATCGACAACACATGCCTGATAACTCAGCACCAATAGGACGTACGGACCAACACCCAATTCACATAACCCCTAATGACATGTCCTTCATATCCTAATCTATTCCTACGGTTCAACCGGGGTTTCACATTTGCCGAAATGTCGTCGAACATATCTGCAAGATCGTATTCAAAAATAATTCAATAATAGAGAATTTAAAACACAATTATATTAATGCTTATGAACATACGAACTTACCTCGATCGCTAAAACGACGAAATGGATCGACTAATTTGATTCTTTGTTTTCCCCCGATCTAAATCCGAATTTCGCTTTTCCTGATCTATATGTAATCAAAATTAACTTATTTAATTATTATTCTATTCAATTTAGCCCAAAATGCATATTATGGTAACTTTACACTTTTGCTCCTAATATTTTAATGTTTTTACAATTTAGTCCTTATCTCATAAAAACACAAATTCATGCAATTAGGTCCTTACCCATGCTAGTCGAATTTCATATAGACCCATAACAGCCCTTATTTTTCATTTATTTCACAATTTAACCACATAATTTACACATTTCACAATTTAATCTCTAATTGGAAATGTTATCAAAAATCACTTTATAAATGTTGTTTATCTAACAACAACCATACATTTTCTATCATCAAGCATCAAAATACACCTATATTCATCAATGGAAAAGCCCTAAACCTTTAACAGTTTTGCAAATTAGTCCATAGGCTAGCTAGATTAAGCTACAATAATCTGAAAAACATAGAAATCATTAAAACATGAGTGAAAAATCACTTACATGCACTAGAGTCAATGGCCGAATACTTCAAACACAAAAATGGATTTCTCTTCTTCTAATTTTCGGCTAGGGAGGAAGATGGACTAAAAAAATATGGTTTTATTTTACTTAATTTTAATTTAAAAACTAAATTACTTATTTAACCTTAATATAAAACCTTTAAAGCCATTAAAAGATGTCCATCTTTGTACCATAACTTTATAAATGGGGTAATTACCACATAAGGACCTCCACTTTAAATTTCTATAGCTATTAGACTCCTTTAGCTAATAGGACACAATTTTTACTCTTTACGCGATTTAGTCCTTTTTATCAAATTGACCATTCAAACGATAAAATTTCTTAATGAAATTTTCACACAATCATACTATCATGCTATAGAGATTAAAATAATAATAAAATAAATATTTTAACCTAGGATTTGTTGTCCCGAAACCACTGTTCTGATTTGGCTAAAAATGGGCTATTACAACTCTCCCCCTTTAAGAATTTTTGTCCCCGAAAATCTTACCAGGAAAGAGGTTAGGGTACTATTTTCTCATAGCTTCCTTGGATTCTAATGTAGCTTCTTCGACACCATGATTGTAACAGTCTAGTTTTAGTTAAATTGAAATAGTGGTTTTGAAACCACAAATTCAAGGTCAAAAAATTATTTTAATATTATTTTTGGTGTTTACAGTATGTGAATATGTATGAGTGAAAATTTTGTGAACTAATTTTATCGTTTAATAGCTCAATCTGAGAAAAAGGACCTAATCGAGTAAAATGCAAAAGTTGCATTATATATGATAAAGGTGTCTAATTGCTATGGATTATTAAATGAAAGGTCCTTATGTTGTAATTAAACAAGTGATAGTGAAGATGGACATAAATGGCCTTGAATTATGTGTTTTATAACGGTTTTAATTAAGGTTAAATTTGTAAAATGTTATTTAACTTAACATAAATTAAAAAATAATAAAATTAAGCTTCATTTCATCCTTCTTAGCCGAATATTAAGGAGAAAAGAAATATTTGAAGAACATTTAGGGTTCAACACTTGTGTGGCTTAATTGAGGTATGGTTCGAGTTCGGTTCTTGATGATTTATACGTTTTTGTGATTATTGCTTTGTGTTCTAGCTAGCCCATGCCTTCAGTTTTGAAAGTGTTGATGATTTTGAAAGTTTCCATTGATGAATGTTTGAGTTCTTAAATGTTTGATGATGGAAAATAAGTATTTGTTGATAGATTATCATGTTTTGTAAAATGATTTTTAGTGAAATTTCCATTTAAGGGCTAAATTATGAAAATTGTAAATTAAGGGGTTGAAATGTGAAATAGATGAAAAATATGGGCTGCTAGGGGCACTATGGTAACTCGGCCAAGCATGGGTTAAATTGAATTTTGTGAATTTTGTGTATTTGTGAAATAGGGATTAAATTAAATAGATGTGAAGGTTTAGGGGCTAAAGTGAAAAAATGCCCAAATGTATATTTTTGGATGAAATTGAATGAATAGGTGATTAAATGAGTTAATTTTGAATACATATAGATCAAGAAAAGAGGAAATAATCAGACTTAGATCGAGGCAAGAACAAAGTACTCAATTAATCGGCTAGTTTCGTTGTTTCTACGATCGAGGTAAGTTCGTAAGTGTTACTTTCATTATAAATGAATATTATATGCTTTGATATTGCATAAAATGTGTTTATGAGATTGCGGATAATGTTTGAATTTGAATACAACTATACGGCAGTGTTCAACGATGAAATTGACAAGTAAAATTTCTCGGTTAAACTTTAAGTACAGGGATAATGATAATGTAATGTCATTAAGTTAATGCATTGGCTTCGGGCCATGATATCAACACTTTGGGTGCGAATAATACCTTGATTTGGCTACGGGCTATGATATAGGTATTTTGAGAGGAGTTACCTTGATTTGGCTATGGGCCATGGTATAGGTACTCTAAGATAACTTACCTTGATTAGGCTACGGGCCATGATGTAGGTATTTATCGATTGTGATTTGTGAGTATCCAATTTCTATCCCTAATGGTTCAATAGATAAATGAATGTCATGGTTGACAAAGAGGTTAGTATGAGGTGATACGGGTATGTACGGATCTTATTCAAGTACTACATTGAGAAAATTTAAGGAAATGATATTTAATCATGTTTGAGACATGAATAAGGTTTGTATTCATGTAATGTTGATTTGGTAATGTGCAAATGGTTGAATTATATTATTTAATGAATTGAATTGCTTAAATGTGAACTTACTAAGCTATGAAGCTTATTGTATGTTATTTGTCTATGTTTTATAAATAATCAAAGCTAGCTCAGACTTAGGAATCGTTGGGAAACATTGTCACGCTATCGATCATTTGTTGGTACTTTTGAAGCTTGTATATATGGTATGTGGCATGTATAGGTTAGAGTCATTTTGGTATGTTTTGAGCTATAATGTTAGCCATGTGATTTGACTTGTTAATGAGGTAAATGTTGGCTTGTTTTGGTATGTTTCCCAAAATTGTGGATATAGTTAAATGGATGTTGATATGGTTAGTTATCAATGTTTGAAGAATGGTAAATTTTGATGGTTTTGTTATA
Organism: Gossypium hirsutum; assembly: GCF_007990345.1. Lineage (NCBI taxonomy): Eukaryota > Viridiplantae > Streptophyta > Magnoliopsida > Malvales > Malvaceae > Gossypium > Gossypium hirsutum. The sequence continues at coordinate 31,474,144 of NC_053435.1, read as the reverse complement.
TGGATTTGGTATATTTGTATATGGAATTTAGTAGTTGAATTGGTTGATGATATATATATAGCTTGATTTGAAATTATTTTGAGCATGTTTTTGGTTGTCTAAAAATGTATTGAAATGGTGCTATTTTGGTTGATTGTATGCTTGTGGAAAGGGTGGCAAATTGGCTCTTCAAATGGCCTATTTTTGTCCACATGGGTAGAGACACGGGCGTATTTCTCAACCGTGTGCGACACACGATCAAGTTACACGGCTGTGTGTCCCTGGGGTAACCCACGAATTAAGTCAGTGGACCCTACAAGTTTGAAACGGCTAGGACACACGGGCATGTGGTCGGCCGTATGACCCAAGTTAGCAACCTTCCTTGTTTTCCCACGGTCATAGCACATAGGCGTGTTTTCGGCCATGTGGTACAAGTCAGTATGTATGGCCTGTTTTCACACGGCCTGCGCCACGGGCGTGTTTGGTGGTCGTGCGAGGCATACAGTCTGTTCACACGGGCGTGTGACTTATGATTTCATGAAAATTTTCTAAGTGTTCGAAAATTTTTATATGTGATCGGTTTAGTCCCGAACCACTCTTAAGCATGTTTTAAGGTCTCGTAGACCTATTTAAGGGACTTTGTGTATGTGAATGAATGAGATGTGATATTGAATGTTTGATAAATGTTATATTGTCTGGTAATACTCATAACCATATTCCGGCGACAGATACGGGTTAGGGGTGTTACATTTATTGGTATCAGAGCTACGGTTTAGTCTATTCTAGGACTAACGTAGCGTGTCAAAGTCTAGCTATACATGCCATATATATAAATTGTGATAGTGTGATGATTCCTGATAGTTAAAATATGTTTTTATATAGCAAATGGATCCCGAAAGAGCCGTAGCTGACGATGTTGAAAGTAATACACCCGCTCCAGCTCAAGGGGCAGTGCTGTAACAGCCTGATTTTAGGTCGAATCAGAACAATGGTTTCGGGACCACAAATATGAAGTCAAAATATTTATTTTATTATTTTAATAAGGTTTACAGTATGTTAGATTAGTTATGTGGAAGTTTCGTAAAGAAATTTTACTGCTTAAATGCTTAATTCGGTAAAAAGGACTAAATCGTGTAAAGCGTAAAATATGAGTTCTATTGTTTAAAGGTATTAAATAGATATGGTTTATTAACATGGAAGTCCTTATAATGTTAGTTGACCTTAGTTTAAGTTAATGGACATTCATGTCCATGAATTTCATGTTATTATAAGTTTAATTATAAGGTTATATTAGTAATTTAGTTATTAAAGTAATAATAATAAAAAAATGCCAAAATTTCTTAATTGTTCATCCTTTCTTCATCGAAAATAAAGAGAAGAGAAGCCATTTTATGCTTTTAGGTTTCGACAACTTCAATTCTTAATTAAGGTACGGTTTTGACTCGGTTTTTAATGATTTCTATGTTTTTGAACTTGTTACAGCTTAATCTAGCTAGCCCGTACCTTCGTTTTTGAAACTATTATAGATTTTGAAAAGTGCCATTGTTGAATACTTGAGTTCTTTGTTATTAAATGATGGATTTTGGAGGTTTGATGATAGTTTTACTAGTTTTGTAAAGTATTTTTTGACAAAAATGTAAAATAGGGACTAAATTGTAAATTATAAAAAGTAATAGTTAAAAGTGTCAAATAATGAAAGTTTTGGGATGCTAGTAGCATATAGGAAATTTTACTATTTTGGGTTATAGCCTAATTGTGTAAAATTGTCATTTTGTGTATAAAGGACTAAATTGCAAAGTAGTCAAAAGTCTAAGGTAAATTTGTAATTTGGCAAAAAATGAATGTTTTAGGCTAAATTGAATTAACTGAAAGGTTGAATAAGTTAATTTGATATCATATAGATCAAGATAAGCAAATATCGGAATTAGATTGAGGGAAACGAAAGGTAGACAAGTAGTCGACGGTTATCTGAACAACTCAAGGTAAGTTCGTATAATTAGATTCGAACTATACTATACTTGCAATGGTTGAATTGAATGTTTATAATTGAATTACTTGATGATATATCGAATGTGTTACAAGCTTTAGTTGAACTATAAGAATTCATTGGACATGAGTGACATGTTATTGTACTTACCGCAATGGTTGAGCTCCTGCATTTGTTGCAGACTTACCATAGCTCGTAAGAGCTTCCCGTTCAGCTCAATAAAGCTTCCTGTTTCCAGCTTAATTGAGCTTACAGTTATTAACTCATTATGAGCTTACTAGCCATGTCTCAAAATAGCATGTATGATAATGAATTGACGGATTATTAACATTGTTCACTCGATTATCCTTTGAAGTTCTAATAGATTCAACGAGCCTAAATAATATTATATGAATAAGGTATGGTTTATGTATTAGTTGAATGACTAACATGTGATGATTATGTGTAATTAAGTGATGGATTTTTATTGAATTGTTGGCTTGTTATTATTGCATTTGATTTCTTTAAATGTTAAGTTAAATTTTGAATTGTATGAGCTTACTAAGCTTAGAAGCTTACTCAATTTCTGTTTCTATGTCTTATAGAGGTTCATTAGCTCACTCGTTCCGGACAAGTCGGAGTTGCGCGTCACACTATCCAAATTTCCGTTTGGTATTTTGAACTTTCGAACCTATGTAAATATGGCATGTATAGGCTAGTTTAACAAGATAGGTTATGTTTTGGAACCATGTTTTGAGTAAGAATTGTATATAAGTTAAGCCATGTGATTTGGCTTATTTAGTATTATGTTTTGGTTGTATATATATGTGTTTAATCATGGTATATTTTTAGTATGATAATATATGTATGAGATTATGCAAAGGTAGTCTTGATTTAGGAGGTTAAATGGATGAATTGTATATGATGCTATATAGGTTCATGAACATGTGAATGGTAAGTTTGGATATAGCTTTATTTGTGTATTGAATTGGTTCATTTAGCTACAAATTGAGTTGTTCATATGAGGTCAAATTTGAATGTATTTTCTTGTGTTTTAGGGTGGCAAATTTGGATATTCAATTGGCCTCTTTTTGTCCACACAAGCAGAGACACGGGCGTGTGTCTCAGCCGTGTACGACACACGGACATGTTACACTACCGTGTGTCCCCTGGGGTACCTTACGAATTAAAGTAAGTATACCCTCTAGTTTTGACACGACCTAGACACACGAGTGTGTCTAATGGTTGTGTGGGGCACATGGGCTAACACGCATGGGCGTGTGGTCGGCCGTGTGGCCAAGTCAGTAGCCTTCTTAATTTTCACACGGCTTGGTACACGGGCGTGTCATGTGGCTGTGTGGATAAGTCAGTATGTATGCCTTGTTTTGCCACGCCTTAGACACACGGACGTGTCTAAGGCCGTGTGAGGCACAAAGTTTGTTCACACGGGCGTGACATTTTAAAAGTTCAAAATTTTTCTAAGTTTTCGAAACTTTTATACGTTACCAACTTGGTCCCTAATGTGTGTTTTAAGTATAGTATGCTCGTTTTTAAGTTCATACTGATTGTGAATGAATGCCATTTATTGTAATGAGTTGATATTTGATATTAAATTGTTCTAAACTAAATGAAAAGTCCGGTAATGCCTCTTAACCTATTCTGGCGATGGTTACGGGTTAGGGGTGTTACATTTTGTTGGTATCAGAGCTACGATTTAGTCGATTCTAGGACTAACATAGCGTATTTGAGTATAGCTATACATGCCATATATAAAATTGTGATAGTGTGACGATTTCTAACGTTCCTGAATGTGTTTTTATATAGTAATGGATTCTGAATGAGCCGTAGTAGACGACGTAGAAAGTAACGCGCCCGCTCTCACTCAAGGAGCAGCGCCTACTGAATCTAGACCTGTGATGAGTAGTCACGGGGTGAGGCTAAAGAAGCCTTCTTTCAGATATTAAATGAATGGTTCACACAGTATATACATACGAACCCGGTTGTTCCACAACCTCCATCCCCATCATTTCCCTAACTGATTCCATCAATCTTCTGTGATTGAATAAACCACCTGTTGATAGAATACGGAAGCACGAGGCTAAAGATTTTATAGCTATTGCTAATGATGACCCTGAAAAGGCTGAATTTTGGCTCGAGAACATATTCGGGTATTTGATGAATTGTCCTGCACACCCGAAGAATGTATGAAGTGTGTAGTATCGTTGTTGAGAGATACTACGTATCAATGGTGGAATACCTTGATATCCATAGTTCCGCCAGAACGAGTCACTTGGGATTTCTTCCAAGCTGAATTTAGAAAGAAATACATTAACCAAAAGAGAAAAGAGTTCCTTGAATTGAAGCAGGGTCGTATGTCAGTTATAGAATATGAACAAGAGTTTGTACGACTCAGTAAATATGCCTATGAATGTGTATCGTCTGAAGCTATTATGTGTAAATGATTCGAGGATGGATTAAATGAAGAAATCAAAGTGTTGGTGGGGATTCTTAATCTAAAAGAGTTTGTTGTTCTGGTTGATCGAGCCTGTAAGGCCGAAGATTTGTGTAAAAAGAAAAGAAAAGCTGATTCTGAGTTTAGAGAGTCTAGAAAAAGATTTACGGGCAAATCACATCTATCAACATCAAAGAAATTTAAAGAAAATCACCCTCGTTCTACAGCTTCTGCGGGAATTTCTATTAAAGACAAAAATGCGAGACAATTAGGTTCAAAAGCTCAGGCAACATCTGTGGCCAGTTTAGGAAGTGTTAGAAATGTTGCATCTGAATGTAAACATTGTAATAAGCGACATTTTGGGGAATGCAGATTAGTGAGTGGAGCTTGTTTTTAATTTGGATCTATGGGTCATTTTCTCCGCGATTGTCCAAAAAAGTTCATAATTGAAAGAGAACAACCAGTGAAAACAAGTAACATGGCTGCTAGAGGGAGGCCGCCCTAAAACACTGAAAACGTGAGTGGTAATCGAGGTGCTACGAGAGATTCGACTGTGAGATCTGAGGCATGACCACCTGCTAGAGCATATGCTATACGTGCACGAGAGGAAGCATCATCACCAGATTTTATCATCGCTACTTTCTCTCTTTTTGATACTAAAATAGTTACGTTAATAGATCCTGGATCAACCCATTCATATTGTAACAGCCTAATTTTCAGTGGGGTCGGAACAGTGATTCGAGATCACTAAACCCGACAAACGAGTAGGAAATATTATTAATTTAGTGAGTATAAGTTAAATGTGAAGTTAGGAAAATTTTTGAAATAGTGAAATATACTAAAAATATATATATTAAAATAATTAAAATTGAAAACGAGGTATCGAGACCTCGAGAATTTTAAATTGAGCCATAAATATTTTTATAAATATTTATGGAGTGTTAATAAGTTAGTATTAAAGTTTCGTCAAGAAATTTTAAAGTACTGATAGCTAATTGAACAAAAAGGACTAAATTGTATCAAATGCAAAATTGTGAGAAATGATTAAATAGCTTAAATGATAAAAGAAAGAGGGTTTAAAAGGCAAATAGACCCAAGGTCTATTTGGGCTGGACGGCAAGAGCATGAAATCACCAAGAAAATAAAGGGAATTAAGGGAAAAATTGGAAAATTGCAAAATTTACTTAATAAAGCTAGGACTAAAGTGGAATTATATAGATTTCTCTTTATTTTTCTGCATTCCCATCAGCAAAAACACCATGGAAGAGTTCCCTTAAGCTGGTTTTTCATATTTTTACTACAAGTAAGTTCAATTCTTGATTATTTCTTGAAATTTTTGTGTTTTTGTGACTTTTACAACTAGCTCCATTTGTTGAATTCATTAGTTCTTGATTCTATGAAAGAAATTGAAAGTTTATATGAATATGTGCTGGAAGTATATGATGATTTGACATAGAATTAGAGCTTTAAATTGTTTATATGCTGATTTTATTAGAATTGAATAGAAAGTGAATGTTTGGGACCTAAATTGTAAAAGAGTTTGAGGTTAGAGTTTTATGTGGAAATTCTGAATTTCAATAGTTATGAAATAACTTATAATGTCTAGGAAAAGTATTAATTGAGAAAATTAGTTTAATTGATGGGTTAATTAAGTAAGGACTGAATTGCATGAACTGTGAAATTTGGGGCAAAATGAAAATCAACATTTTGCACTAAAACAGTTTTGGACAGCAGCAATAGTCTAACTTTGAAAAATCTCCAAAAATTTTAGAAATCTAATTAGAGGATGAATAAAATATGAAATTAAAGCTTATTGAGTCTAGTTTCTTATAGAAGAAACGGTGTAAGCAATGGAATTGTAAATCATGAGATATAATAAGTTTTGTGAGACAATGTCAGAATGATTTCGGGTTCCCCTATTCTGACTTTGGAAAATCATCAAAAATTGGAGAAACATAATTAAGGGATTAAATTTATATTTTTAAAATCCTTAAAGAGTCTATTTTCAATAGAAATAAGCGGGAACATCATCCGAATCTCGTACGATGAGATAATTAATTCTTAGTAAAGAAGGGTTGGAACTGTCAGACAGCAGAACAAGGGAAACTTTAAAGAATAAACTGTACTTATTGGCTAAACCAAAAATTCTGAAAATTTTATGGTAATAATATAAGTAAGTCTAGTTACAGGAAAAATTTGCGGATCTTAATTTTGAGTTTTGTAGCTTAAGATATAAATAATTTAGTGACTATGACGCAAATGGACAGTTTTGAATATACATAAGTAAATAGTGAAATTATTGATAATATTACTTGTTGCATGTTATATAAATTAAGGATGTGGAATGGAGAGGAGGAGGAGGAAAATATGTATGAATATTCAGCTAGCATGGCTAATTTGTATGTTTTAGACTCATGGACTAAATTGAATAAAAGTAAAATTTTATGGGCAATTTTGTAAAAAAAGTTAGAAATGACCAATTTGCATGAAATGGATTATTTTATTATTTAAATTAAAAAATTGAATGGAATTATTAATTTAGCTCAAGATCAGGGAAAAACATGTTTTAAAGATTAAATTTAAAAGTGTTGAAATTATGAAAAATTCTGACATTTTATAGAATTCATAGGTTGTTATCAATTTGTGTGAGAATAACGGCTAGAAATAAGGATTAAATTACAATAATTTTATTTTATTTTAACCTAAGGATGAAATCATCATTAATTAAAAGTTTAGGGGTAAAATGATAATTTTGTTTAGAGCATTAGTTGAATGTATTATAACATGAAATAAATGAAAACGACGATCAAATTTCTTTATAAAGATCCGGATACTTGAATACGAGACTTGAACGTGGAAAAGAAAAGATATCGGATTAATGAAATATTTGATAAATGAATCGGTAACTCCGGTAATGCTCCGTAACTCTATTCCGGTGACGGATTCGGGTTAGGGGCGTTACACATATATCTGTATGAATTTAGTATTTAAAAAGAGTTTACATGTTGAGTCTACAGAGTTTCTTATTAAAGTATCGAACCCCTTAGGCAAGTTTGTTTTAGTTGATAAAATTTGTAAGAATTGTCCTCTGATGATCCGGGGTTACTGTTTTCAGACTGATTTGATGCTTCTACCAGTCAATTAGTTTGATGTGATTCTGGGTATGCACTGGCTGTCTATGCATGATATAGTTGTGAATTGTAGACAAAAGACTATTGAATTGAAATGTCAAAATGGTGAGATTCTTCGGATTGATTCTAATGATTCGAACGAATTACCTACTGTAATATCATCTATGTTAGCTTAGAAATACTTGAGAAAGGGCTATGATGCATATCTTGCATATATTTTGGACATGAAGGTGTCAGAATCAAAGATTGAATTCGTACCTGTTGTTTGTGAATTCTCAGATGTATTTCCAGAAGAATTATCGGGATTATCGCTGATCAGAGAAGTTGAATTTGGTATTGAGTTAATACCGAGAACAACTCCGATATCTATAGCTCCATACAGAATGGCTCCAACAGAATTAAAAGAGTTGAAAGTTCAGTTGCAAGAATTGTCAGATAGAGGTTTTGTACAACCGAGTTATTCTCCTTGGGGTGCACCAGTACTATTTGTGAAAAAGAAAGATGGCTCTATGTGCATGTGTATCGACTATAGACAATTGAATAAAGTGACTATAAAGAATAAATACCCTCTCCCGCAGATTGATGACTTATTTGATCAATTGAAAGCGACTAAGGTATTTTCAAAAATAGATCTGAGATCGGGTTACTATGAGTTGCGAGTTAAAGAGTCAGATGTGCCAAAAATTGCTTTTAGAACAAGGTATGACCATTATGAATTCCTTGTTATGCCTTTCAGGTTAACTAATGCTCCTGCCATTTTAATGGACTTCATGAATCGTATATTCAGGCCGTATTTAGACAGATTTGTTGTGATATTCATTGACGATATTTTGATCTATTCACGAGATGAATTTGAGCATGGCGAGCACTTGAGAATTGTGTTACAAACTTTTCGTGATAAGCAATTATTTGCAAAGTTCAATAAATGTGAATTCTGGCTTAAAGAGGTTAGATTTTTGGGACATATTGTTTCAGCTGACGGCATTAGAGTTGATGCGAACAAAATTTCTGCTATTGTTGACTGGAAACCTCCAAAAGAACGTATCTGAAGTCCGTAGCTTTTTGGGCTTAACGGACTATTATTGAAGATTTGAAAAAGGCTTTTCAATGATTGCAATACCAATGACTCGATTACTACAGAAAGATGTGAAGTTTGTATGGTTAGAAAAGTGTCAATAGAGTTTTGAACAGTTGAAAGCACTATTAATAGAAGCACCAGTTTTGGTTAAACCTGAATCGGGTAAGGAATTCGTGATTTATAGTGATGCATCGCTGAACGGATTGGGCTGTGTTTTAATGTAAGAAGGAAAAGTTCTAGCTTATGCTTCCCGACAATTGAAACCGCATGAAAAGAATAATTTGACGCATGATTTAGAATTGGCTGCGATTGTTTTTGCATTAAAGATCTGGTGACACTACTTATATGGTGAAAAATGCCACATTTTTACGGATCATAAAAGCTTGAAATATTTGATGCACAGTAAGATCTGAATTTGCAACAACGAAGATGGCTTGAGTTATTAAAAGATTATGACTTTATGATTGATTATCACCTGGGTAAAGCTAATATGGTTATTGATGCTTTGAGTCGAAAATCATTGTTTGCATTACGAGCCTTGAATACCCATTTGATGTTATGTGATGATGTGTAACATCCCGAAATAGGGCCTAAATGGAATAGTGGTTGTGAAACCATGAATCTGAGGTAAAAAAATTATTCTGATTAAGTTTTAAGGTTTATTCATTGATTGAATAATTGTGTGAAAATTTCGTGAATAAATTTTATGTATAAGTGCCTAATTTGATAATTAGGACTAAATTGTAGAATTAGCAAAATGTGTGTTCTGGATAATAAAAGGGATTTAATTGAAATGGGTTCTTAAAGTGGAGGTCCTTATTTAGTAATTAGACCATTATATTTCAGTTTGGTCAAAATTGGGCAAGAATAAGACAAATTTGAAAGAAAAGCCTTTAAGGGCATTTTGGTCATTTAGTAATTAAAAGAATTAAAAAGGAAAAATAAAGCCAAAATTGGTCCATCTTCTTCATGGAGGCCGAATATAGCATGGGGGAAGCCATGGTTAGGGTTTCCAAGCTTTCCAAGCTCAATAGTAAGTCTGTTCTAGCCTCGTTTTTAATGTTCTTTACGTTTTTGGAGTCCCAATAACTTGATTTAGCTTATTCTAGCAATAATTCATGCTAGGGTTCATATTTGGAAAAATACCCATAGGTTAAATGTGTTTATTTTGATGTTTTACGGTAGAAATGAAGCTTGAAATTATGTTAAAAAAGTTTTGCTAAGCGATTTTAAGTGAAAACGAGTAAAACGACATAATCGGTAAAAGTACCTAATGTTCATAAATACATGATAGAGTGAGAATTTGATGTTGCCATAGAAAGGAAAAATGTTCAGTGTGTCATAAAACATAAGAAAAATGGAGAAAGTTTAATTTTCGAGCCTAGGGGCAAAATCGTAATTTTGTAAAGGTTTAGGGGAAAAATTATAATTTTGCAATAGTTTGAGTTAGAGATTGTTTTGAATAGGACATTAATTAAATAAGTGAAATATGATGTTTTAGATCCCGGAAAGTGAGATTTGGACCTAGAACGGGAGAAAAACCAAAAATCGGGAAAGTTGGTAAAATGGTCGTTTTGGTATCGATGTAAGTTCATATGTTTAATAAGCATTTAATTATGCATATTTGAATGATAAATTGATATTTTGGTCATAAATACTTTAGTATTGAGTTTCAGATATAATGATTGATGTTCGATAATAATTCAATATTGGAAAGAGAACTTGTATAATTTATATGTAAGACCATGTTTTGTATTATGGCTTTGTATGATAACAAGAAAGTATTGGCTAGCATAGTTTGATGAGAATAAGTTAAGTTGATGATATGATGAGATTGAGAATGTAAGTATGTAAGTTGAGTAGCATTTTACTATTATGCAATTATTGTTATTAGTATTGTTATTATTGAGTTATGTGACTAACCTTGAGAATTTGAGCAAGTATGTTTCAGCTATGACTTGACAAGGCATTGATATCTCAAAGTCCATGGTTGTACCATGGTAATTAAGGAAGAATTGATGGAAAAGTTCATGTTCATAACATGGCATTTAAGGAGGAATTGAAAGTTAAGGATACCATGTAAGACCATGTCAAGACATGGCATTGATAAGGCAAGGATCCCGTGTAAGACCATGTCAAGAAATGGCATCGGCATTGATTAATGACTCCATGTAAGACCACATCAAGATGTGATATTAGCACTAAGAAAAGGATACCATGTAAGACCATGTTTGGAACATGGCATTTGGTAAGATAAGGATATCATGTAAGACCATGCCAAGTCATGGCATTGATAAGTTCTATAAGGAAAGGAAATCATGTAAGACCATGTCAAGACATGACATTCATGAGTTACTATAAGGCAAAGGTCCCATGTAAGACCATGCCAAGGCATGGCATTGGTGAGTTCATAACGCAAGGATACCACGTAAGACCATGTCAAGACATGGTAATGGTAAGTTCAAAAAGGAAAAGGTTCCCGAGTAATCCAAAGAGTAAGTCAAAGAAACGACAAGGTGAGAACATGAAGAAAGAGTACAGGTATGCATTTAAGGCTTATTTAATATTGAGATTGTAAGTAATTGAGATTATCAAGTATTAAGTAAGTGATGAGTTTTTAGTTATGCTTGTGACACTTTATGACATGATTGGCAATATGCCTATATTTTGAAAGAGTACTCATGTAATATCCTGATTTTGGGCCTAGTCGGAATAGTGGTTTCGTGACCACAAAATCTGAGATAGAAATAATTATTTTATAATTATTTTGAGGTCTATGATATGATTGCATGATTGTGTGAAAATTTCGTGAAGAAATTTTATGCATAAAGTGCTTAAATTGAAATTAGGGGCTAAATCGAATAATTTGTAAAACTTGCATTCTAGAAGTTTCTAATATGAAATTGTTTTGAAATATTAATTAGGAGGTCTTAAATAGCAATTTTGCCAATTTCTAAGTCTATGGACAAAAATTGGACATAGATGGAATTTTTGGAAAGTTTAGTAGTAAGGGCATTTTGGTCATTTAGGGGTAAAATGCATTAAAATACAAAATTAAAAGCCAATTTTGCTCATCTTCAACCCCATGGCCGAATATAGCAAGGAGAAACCATGGCTAGGGTTTTTCAAGCTTCCAAGCTCGATTGTAAGTCCATTCTAGCCCCGTTTTTCAAGTTCTTTACGTTTTTAGAATCCCGGTAGCTCGATTAAGCTTATGCTAGCAATAATTCAACCTAGGGTTCATAGTTGGAAAAATACCCATAGGTGAAATTTGTGTATTTTGGTGTTTTATGATAGAATATGAGGTTTTAAATTATGTTAGACAACTTGTACTACTCGGTTTTAAGCGAAAACGAGTAAAAGGGCTTAATCGGTAAAAAAACCTAATAGTCATAAGTACATGTTGGAGTGTGAATTTGATGTTGCCATAGAAGGGAAAAATGATCAGCATGTCATAAAACATAAGAATAAGGGATGAAGTTTAATTCCCGAGCCTAGGGGCAAAAGTGTAATTATGCAAAAGTTTAGGGGCAAAAATGTAATTTTGCCAAAGTTCGTATTAAATTCTGTTTTGATGAATGTATATATTAAATAAGATTAATTTGGCATTATAGATCAAGAGAAACGAGATTCAAGTCGCGATCGGGGGAAAAACAAAGTTTACGAAGAATAGGCTCGATTGTTAATAATTTTGTACCGAGGTAAGTTCATGTGTAAATGTAGTAACATAATTGTCATTTTAAGCAATTTAATGTTGTTTATATGATATGATGCTGATTATTATCATGAAATATTATACTTTGTGGTTATTGTTGAATAATATGTAATTATGTGAATTACTTGATGAGTATGAACTATCACCGAAGTATCAATTTCGATATTCCGTGGAAGATGGCAAAGATGTGTGATCGAGGAAAACGCCCGTTTGAACCTTAGGAATAGATTAGGATACAAGTGACATGTCACTAGGATGGTTGAGCATCCGAACTCGTTGAGTTGAGTCCGAGTTCACTTATGGATGCAAATGTCCGAACTCGTTGAGTTGAGTCCGAGTTCGTGAGATGTAACTAGGCATCCGAAATCGTTGAGTTGAGTCCGAATTCACTCATGGATGCGAACGCCCGAGCTCGTTGAGTTGAGTCCGAGTTCGCTTATGGGCGGGTAACATAGTAGCTTGGCTACATATGTGGCACTTATGTGCAAACTTTCCTTGTATCCGAATTATATTCCGATGTGTTCAACGGGTAAAATTTTACTCAAGTGGAGGAATACTCAAGATGAAAGGGACGTATTGGTAAGTGTTGTGAAATGAATACTTTGAACAGGTATGTACTTAACCCTCGGGTTGAAAACTTGATATAACAACAATATGGTAAGATGATAAATGAAAATGTGATATGAATGTCTCGGTGATGATTATGCAAATGATGTTTTATGTTTGCTTATATAGTTATGTTACTTGCTATTTGCATGTGAACTTACTAAGCATTTATGCTTACTCCCTCCTTTTCATTCCTTGTAGTGTTGACAAGCCAGCTCGGAAATCGAAAACGGTCGAAGGCATGCTCACACTATCCGTATACCATCTTGGCATAATGGTTTGTATATTTTGAGTATGGCATGTATAGCATTATAATCATTTTGTGTATATGGTCTTATGATATGGTTATTGAGTGGTATGGAAATGCTTGGTAATGATTAGCCATTGGAATGGCTAATCATGATCATATTTGGTGTTATGTATGCTAAATTGCTAGCTAATCCATGGAAACCATGAAATAGGTAAAATTTACCATAAAATAGATTCAGACAGCAGCAGTGACGTGAGTTTGAAAAATCACTAAAAATAGTAGAGATACAATTATATAATGAATAATATATTGAATTGAAGAATTATGAGTCTATTTTCATATGGATGGAGCAAAACAGGTATATGAGTTATATTTTATTAGATGTTTAAATTTTTGTGAAATAGGGCCAGAGCAATTTCTGGATCCCCTGTTCTGACTTTGGAAATTCACCATAAATTTTTCAAAGATAATTAGAAGTCATAATTTATATGTACAGATTCCTTATTTAGTCTAGTTTTATTAGAAGCAAACAGTATAGTCATTGAAACCTTGTACAGGGAGATATTTGATTTGTAATACATAGAGGTCAGAGCAGTCAAACTCTGAAACAGGGGAGACTTTAACTAATAAACTGTACTAATTTCCTTGACCAAAAATTCTATAAAAACATTAGTAAATAGAAATATGAGTCTAGTTTCAGGGAAAATTTACGGAATTGGATTTCGAGTTTCATAACTCGAGATATGAATTTTTAAGCGACTGTGACGCAGATTGCTAGCTTGACTGGAAATTTTAAAAATAAATTGTTTAAGCTGTTTAAGTAATGAATTAAGTCTGTTAACACCTCGTGTTCGACTCCGGCGACGGTCTCGGGTACGGGGCGTTACAACTCATGTGTTAAGTGAGATGTTACAGGTATGTAAGCAAGCTATTAAGTAAGGTGCCTTTTGTATTCTGAGCCTTTGGTAAGGTTACCGATGAGTAAGATGGAAAAGTAAGAACTAAACATTATTTAAGCAAATTATGACAGCATATGTGACAACCCTAAAGTGACCCTAGTCGGAAAGCGATTTTGGGACCGCTAAACCGAGTCACCAAATTATTTGAATGTGATATTTATGGTCTAAAATATGTGAATATGAATGTGTGAAAATTTTAAGCTTCGATTTAGTTAATTGCATGTGAATGTAGTACATAGGACTTGTGTGACACTTTTGAAATGTGATAGGCTAATCTATAAGGATCTAATAGTGCATGTAATCAAAAGGGAGGACTTGCATGTCAATTCCCCCCTAATTAGTAGTGGCCGGCCATGAGCATGAGGGTGGACAAAATGTTATGGCTAAAACATGTCATAAACATGTTGGGTTAATGCTTCATGTAAGGAATAATAAATTAAAGAGCATAGGCAATAAAGTATTAGTGTTAGTAGGATGAAAAAAGAAAGAAAGAATGTGTGTGATTGTTTCCCCCCCCCATTGCCGTGAGTTGAAGGAAAGAAAACAAAAAAAGTGTTCATCCTTGAACATCTTTGGCCGAAAACTTTAAGGAGAAAGGAAGAAGAAAGGTTGAAGAGGTTTGGCCATGCATGTAACTAGGCTAAGGTATGTTTGATGTTGCTCCATGAGATTCATATATATTTTAGTAGTTAGCTTGAGTTCTAACTAGCCCATGGTTCAAATCTTTACTATGTCATGGAGATGATATTCGGCTATGGTGGATTTGTGTTGATGTCATTTGCATGCTAAAAGTGAAGCTTTGTAATGATGCATGTGATGGTGGATTGATGATTCTTGAATCTTCTTTTTAGCATTTTTGAGTGAGACATTAAGTTCTTTGTTTAACCATGACCAAAATTGAGATGGTATGGTGTTGTGATGCATTCGGCCATGGTAGGAAGTAGAAGAGAAATATGGTTGTTGTTCACGTTATTTGGATGAGAAATGGTAGTAAGGTGAAGTGCAAATGTTAGTGTTTGATTTACTAGTGTATATATGTGTATTGGCCAAGTTTTGAACTTGAAACAAAATGGTGTTTAGTCAATACAAGTGACCATACTTGTAGAATGTATTAAATGTTGCAATCGGCCTCAACATAGACATGCATGTTCGGCCACATGAATGAGTACATAAGTTGATGTGTATGTTCGGCCATAGGTAAGCATATTGATGGCTTTATCTTGACTTAGAAAATTCGGCTAAGGGGAATATTAGCTAATATGTTGAATTCGATTCGTGATTTCGTACATATGTGGCTCTAATGTCTAATGTATATATGGGCTAAGTACCTTGAGCTTCTCTTTTAATGTTCGAATGAATTGTATTAAATTGCTTAATGTGATTAAAAATGCGTATGACCATTTTGTATTTGAGCTAAAGGTGGCCATATGACCCATCAAATTCATTGTCATGTTCGGCCATAAGCTAGCATAATGAGACTTTAATAAGTTAAATTTGTTTGAATTAGCTCAAGAGCTTAGAGGACCAAAGTTGGATAAGGGAAAGGAAAAAGTGATCGAATAGCCGCCGAAATCGTTCGACAACATCCGAGGTAAGTTTTCGAGTAATGGATCTTAGATTATGATTCGATTAGATTATGTCTTAAGTAAATCAAAATCATGCTCTTTGTATGTGGCTAGTGAGCCGAAATTTGTAAGTGTGATAAGTGTTTTGTGTTTGAGCTTTGGTAATGAAAATGAAATATGGATGTGTCATGATTTATTGATATATGTGCATGGTTATTCGAATGATATCCGGGCTAAGTCCCGAAGGCTTTTGTGCTAGGTGACTATAACCGGACTAAGATCCGAAGGCATTCGTGCGAGTTGCTATATCCAGGCTAAGACCCGAAGGCATTTGTGCTAGCGATTATATCTGGGCTAAAACTCGAAGGCATTTGTGCTAGCGATTATATCCGGGCTAAGTCCCGAAGGCATTTATGCTAGTGACCACATCCGGGCTAAGACCCGAAGGCCTTGTGCAAGTAGTTATATCCGGCTAAATCCCGAAGATTACTTGAGTTTGGGAATGAGCGATCTGCTGTAATAATTTCAATTAATACGCTCGTAAAATCTCAACAACGAGGTATGTGTTGTACATGCATTGGATTAATTGATTCCTCTTAAATAGCATTCGCTCAGTCGATTAAGGAGCTTCTGGTTTTTGGTTAAGTTGATCCCTTATGTATGAATATAAGGGTTGGAAATGTGAAGTAGGACTGATTTTTGAGAATATATGTGTATATGAAATTATCCGTTTAGTTATATGAATGCTATACTTCAGTTGAGCCTAATTCGATTGCTCAAAACTTACTAAGCATTAAATGCTTACTCCGTTTCTTTGAATCTCTGTTTTATAGATTTTGGTTCGTCAGCTATCGGACTCGGGAGTGTTGAAGTCGAAGTCGCCCACACTATCAAAGCCCCTTTTGGTACACTTTTGGTTGAACTTTGAAATGGCATGTATAGGACTACCCTTTTTGTTGTTGGTCATGGACCCTCTGGTTTTGTATAAATTTGGATAGCCATGCGAAAATGGCTTATATACACTTTGAGCTTAATATTATAATCGTCTTGTATGATGTTCATTAAGAGGTATGGAAATGTTTGGGAACGATTAGCCATTGGAATGGCTAATCATGATCATATTTTGTGCTATATATGCTAAAGGGCTAGTTGAATCATGGAAACTATGTAATAGGTAAAGTTTACCCTAAAGGCTGATGCTGGCAGCAGCAGTGATGTGGATGTGAAAAATCACTAAAAATAGTAGGAATGGAATTAAATAGTGAATAAATTATGTTTTCGTGAGACAGGGCCAGAACGGTTTCTGGATTCCCTGTTCCGACTTTGGAAATTCATTATAAATTAACCAGAGATAATTAGAAGTCATGCTATATATGTATAGATTCCTTTTCGAGTCTAGTTTCTATAGAAACAAACATAATCAGTATTGAAACCCTGTACAGGGAGATATCCAAGTCGTAATGCGCAAAGGTCAGTGTAGTCGAACCCTGAAATAGGGGAGACTTTAACTAATAAACTTTACTAATTGGCTTGACCAAAAATTCTAGAAAAATATTTGTAGATGAACATATGAGTCTAGTTTCAGGAAAAATTTACGAAACTGGTTTTCGAGTTTTGAAACTCAAGATATGATTTTTAAGGAGACAGTGATGCAGTAACCAGCTTGTCTAGAAAATTTTCAAATAGACTGTGAAAATAAGTGGATTAAGCCCGTTAACCCCTCATGTCCGACTCCGGCAACGGTCTCAGGTACGGGGTGTTACAGCATAGTAGTAAGCTAAATTGATTGCTAATGCTTACTATTTTACATGTGAACTTACTAAGCTTTATAAGCTTACTTCTTTCACTTTCCCATGTTTCAGAGTACTTAAAAGCAAGCTCGGGTTGGAGGTCGTCAGAGATCACTTCAGACTATCGACTATCAAGTTACCAAATGGGTATCTTCGTTTACAGACGTTCTAGTTTAAGGCATGTATAGGGACTTAGCCATTTTGTGTGTATGTCCTTATGATATGGCTAAAGAATGGTATATAAATATTTGATAATGATTAGCTATTGAAATGGCTAATGAAGAACATGTTTCGGTGTTATGTATGCCTAAATGGTAGTTAATACAAAGAAATCATGAAAAAGTGAAATTAGCATTAAAACAGTATTGAACAACAGCAGTGATGTGATCTTGAAAAATAACCAAGAATAGTAGAAATGGAATTAGGTGATGAATGAGATATAGAATTAAATTTTATTGAGTCTATTTTCATATGAAAGAAACAGAGTATGCAAAAGAAGTGTATATTAAGGGATATTTGAATTTTAGTGAGACAGGGTCAGAACGATTTTTGAATCCCCTATTCTGAATTTATAAATTCACTAAAAATTGTACAAAAAGAATTAGGAGTTATAGTTTATATTTCTATATTCCTTATTGAATCTACTTTCAATAGAAACAAATGGCATGGTTATTTGAATTCTGTACATGGATAAAACTGATTCGTAGTAAGGAGAGGTCAGAGTAGTTGAACAGTGCAACATGGGAAAATTCAACTAATAAACTGTACTAACTGGCTAGACCAAAAATTCTGGAAAAAAATTAGTAAGAAGATATATGAGTCTGGTTTCAGGGAAAATTCACAAATTTAAATTTTGAGTTTAGTGACTTGAGTTATGATTTATTTAGTGACTATGACGCAGGTGGGCAGTTTATAAGGAATAATGAAATAAATTGTTTTGATTTGTCTAAGCATTCAGAAAATTTTTAATGTTCTTGGTTTGGTCCTGAATCGTTTCAATTGCATGTTTTAGGGTCTCGAGGGCCCTTTTAGGGACATAATTAATGAATGTAAATAAACTAATTTTAAAAGCAAATTTTATGCCCCGAATTAGTAAGTTAAGTCAGGTAACGCCTCGTGCTCGACTCCGGCGACGGTCTCAAGTAAGGGGTGTTACATGATGGATCTATTTTAGCTAAATTAAAAGCTAAACCGATATTTTTGAAACAAATTTGTGAAGCTCAGAAGAATTGTAACACCCTAAACCCGGCCTGGAAGTTTGGCTCGAATCTGGCATGTCACATTGAAGTGTTTTTTGAAAACCATGTTTCCATTAGAAACCCTTCTTAATAATTAAAAACTTATACCCTTTTTAAACCTTGTTAGAAACCTCAACTGAATAACATTGTTAACAACTTTGTGAAAATCTTGGCAGTTGCGGAAGCTTGATTTAAAAACAATTGTGGATACGTGATGTTTTGAACAACAGTAGTTGCATTGGAAAACCGTGTTCTAATACTAGCAATTATAAGAACAATAAATAAAATTCCAAATTTGAAATCCAGAAAATTACAAAGGCTTTACTACAACCCACATAAAAACATTTAAAAGCAATAATCAAAACTATAACATAAACAGTGTGTGTGGCTTCCTCCGAGCCCCTCGCAGCCCCGATCCGTCTAAGGCTGGAAATTACCTGAAAGGTTAATAAACGGGGTGAGTTTACGAAAACTCAGTGTGAAATCCCCTACTATATAAAAGGAACAGTCAGTCATATAAAAGAATTAAAAGTTGGCCCCAGCCCTACTTACAATTTCAGTATCAATTGGGCCTTAGCCCACTATAACAGACAGTATCAGATGGGCTTTAACCCATTACAGAATAAGAAACATTATCAGAACTAGAATCAGAATCAGAATCAGAATTAGGTGACAGATTCAGAATCAGAATCAGTATCAGGTAACAGAATCAAAATCAGAATCAGTATCAGGTAACAGAATCAAAAATCAGAATGTGAATGCAATCCCAACCCAATCCAGCCTATAACCAACCGCTGCACTCCACCCGTACCAGCCCTACACTCCATGTGGGGAATAGCTCAACCCACCCAGCCCTACACTCCACAGTCGCAGCATTGCTGCTCAGTTATCAGATATTGTGACAGAGTCACTAGATACAGATATTGTGGCAAAGCCACCAGAACAAATATTTGTGGCATAGCCACTAGAATCAGATAATGTGGCAAAGCCACTTAATAGAATACGTGGCACAAAGCCATCGATACCTGTAATAACTTCGGCACATAGCCATTAGTGACGGTAATATAACTGGCATACAGCCTTCGGTAAATATGATCGACACAGAATCGTCAACAAATATGTTAGGCACATAGCCACAGGTAAATACGTTTGGCACGAAGCCATAGTCAAGATGGCACAAAGCCATATTTAGGTTGGCACAGAGCCATCGATAATGGGTCTATAATCGGCACGAAGCCCACAATATCGATAAGAAGCCCACAATAATGGCACACAGCCTTCGGTAACATGATCGACACTCAGCCATCGATCGGTCCACAGTCGTCTCGGGCGACCCGTGCGACCTTAACAGATCAGATCTTCCTCTGTACGAAATCTCAACCCATGCAACATGTCATGAATGCAGAATGTTATGCCCATATTTGAATCAAACAATCACAGTCAAGTCATTCATATCACCAACATATATTCACAATCAAATCCGTCAACCACACAATCCAAGTCAGTCACTTGCCCACAAGGGCAAAATAGTCATTAACACCTTAGGGGCAAAATGGTAATTTTACCCTAAGAGGGTATCTCGGTAATTCTACCTTACAGGAGTAAATCAGTATTTCTAACCTACAAGGGTATTTCGATAATTCTACCCTACAGGGGTATTTCGGTAATTCTACCCTACAGGGGTATTTCGGTAATTCTACTTTACAGGGGTATTTCAGTAATTCTACCCTACAAGGGTATTTCGGTAATTCTACCTTATAGGGGTATTTTAGTAATTATACCCTACAGGGGTATTTCGGTAATTCTACCTTAAAGGGTTATTTCAGTAATTATACCCTACAGGGGTATTTCGGTAATTCTACCCTACAGGGGTATTTCGGTAATTCTACCCTACAGGGGTATTTTAGTAATTCTGCGAACCAGGGGTATTTTGGTAATTTTGTAAACCAAGGGTATTTTAGTAATTTTGTAAATCGAGGGTAAAACGATAATTCTGTAAATCGAGGGTAAAACGGTAGTTCTGTAAATTGAGGGTAAAATGGTAATTCTATAAATCGATGGTAAAACGATAATTCTGTAAATCGAGGGTACTTTGGTAATTTTACAAATTGAGGACATTTTAGTAATTTGGTAAACTAAAGTATTCTAAACAGGGATAACAATACGAATGGGCCTAAAGCCTATTCTCGGCCCAAATGGGACCCACACGCTCGTGTGGCCCTTTTAGCCCAAATCTAGCCACAGATATGAGATTCACCTAGCCTAGTCCAATATTTACTACACATTCAAACAACTTATCCAATTGGGCCTGTTGGCCCATTGGGCCCACATGGCCCCTTTCAGCCTATCGCGGCCCGAAGTAGCCATCCTACAGCTAGAGTAGTGAGAAATACACACCTGATTGGAGACTGGAGTTAATCCACGCTCCGAGCACTCTTAGCTGACGCCCAACCCAAACGAGCACGCCATAAAGCGAAAGGGATCAGCCAAGAAAGGTACCTTTACTCTCCTCATGGTTCTCTATATTTAAAGCCAGCTTCGCATCCACTCTTATGTTAGCTTCCCGATGTGGGATCCCTCCATCATTAGAGTTTAAATTCAACACCAACTCTTGCTGCCCCCTGTTAGCAAAATAAATGCTCTTTGCTTGCCATGGGATTCGAACCCATGCCTCCCCTTAAATGCTCCATACGCTACTTGCCACTAAGCCACAAGGCTTTTTGTGTCACAATTTCTCCAACAATATTCTTAAGCCCTACCTACTACACCCAGGGTTTGATTCACCTTAAACCAAATTTTTTGGTAGAATCCAGGTTTGAACCCAGGACTTCTCCAACACTTCTCAGCACACTTAACCACTAAAACAAGCCTTCAACTATGAAATTTTCACGCACAACAGAATATTATAAGCTGCCTTCAACCGCTCCCATGCTCAAGGCCCAAAACTTCTAGGCCCAAATTCAGGGTTTTACAAGAATGATCATAGACTGCAAGCTAAACGAATTCAATGTGAGTCTATTTCTGATTCAGAATTTCATATTGGAACTGATGATTGTTTAATGTTTCGAAATAGAATTTGTATATCGAAAAATACAGAACTTGTTCAGAAAATTTTGCATGAAGCACACAATAGTCGCTTTTTTGTTCATCCGGGTAGTACCAAGATGTATAATGATTTGAAACAGCAGTATTGGTGGTCAGGAATGAAACAGGATATCTCAGAGTTTATATTGAAATGTTTGATTTGTCAACAAGTGAAAGCTGAACATCAAGTACCATCTGGTTTACTGCAGCCAGTATTGATTCCTGAATGGAAATGGGATAGAGTCAGTATGGATTTCGTATCAGGGCTGCCTCTAACTCCAAAAAAGAAAGATGTTATTTGGGTTGTCATTGATCGATTGAAAAAATCTACTCATTTTATACCGGTACGTACAAATTACTCTTTGGATAGACTAGCTAAGTTGTACTTATCTGAAATTGTACGATTGTATGGTGTACCACTATCTATTATCTCTGATAGAGATCCGCGATTTACATCAAGATTCTGGAAGAAATTACAAGAAGCTCTTGGAACGAAATTGAATTTTAGCACAACTTTTCATCCTCAAACAGACGATCAATCTGAAAGAGTTATACAGATACTTGAAGATATGTTGCGTTGTTGCATTCTCGAGTTTGAAAAGTAACTGGGAGAAATATTTGCCTCTGACTGAATTTGTGTATAACAACAGTTTTCAAATGAGTATAAAGATGGCACTGTATGAAGCTTTATATGGTCGCAAGTGTCGAACACCCTTATACTGGACTGAATTGAGTGAGAAAAAGATTCATGCGGTTAAATTAATCAAAGAAACAAAAGAAAAAGTGAAAACGATTTGTGATAGTCTAAAAGCAGCTTCAGATCGATAGAAATCTTATGCAGATTTGAAACATATAGAGATTGAATTTCAAGTCGGAGACAAAGTATTTCTAAAAGTTTCACCGTGGAAAAAGGTTCTTCGATTCGGTCGTAAAGGAAAGTTAAGTCCACGATTTATCGGGTCGTATGAAATTGTTGAAAGAATAGGACCTGTAGCCTATCGACTTGCTTTACCGTCATAACTAGAAAAGATACCTAATGTTTTTCATGTTTCAAAGTTACGTCGGTATAGATCGGATCGGTCAAATGTGATTTCTACTGTTGAAATTGAGTTACAGTCTAATTTATCGTATAAAGAAGAACCAATCAGAATTTTGGCCTGAGAAATCGAAGAATTGAGAAATAAACATATAGCACTTATGAAGGTTCTTTGGCATAAACATGGGATTGAGGAAGCTATGTGAGAATCCAAGGAAGTTAAGTGAAAACAGTACCCTAACCTTTTTACCGGTAAGATTTTCGGGCACGAAAATCCCTATTGGGGGGAAAGTTGTAACAACATGTTTTTAGGTCAAATTGGAACAGTAGTTTTGTGGCCACAAATCTGAAGTCAAAATATTTATTTTATTATTTTAATAAGGTTTACAATATGTTAGATAAATTATGTGGAAGTTTCGAAAAGAAATTTTATTGTTTAAATGGTTAATTTGGTAAAAATGACTAAATCGCGTAAAGCGTAAAATATGAGTTCTATTGTTTAAATGTATTAAATAACTATGGTTTATTAACATGGAAGTCCTTATAATGTTATTTGACCTTAGTTTAAGTTAATGGACATTCATGTCCATGAAATTGATGTTATTATAAGTTTATTTATAACGTTATATTAGTAATTTAGTTACTAAAGTAATAATATTAAAACAAAATGCCAAAATTTCCTAATTGTTCATCATTTCTTCACCGAAAATAAAGAGAAGAGAAGCCATTTTATGCTTTCAGGTTTCGGAAACTTCAATTCTTAATTAAAGTATAGTTTTGCCTCGGTTTTTAATGATTTCTATGTTTTTGAACTCGTTGCAGCTTAATCTATCTAGCCCGTACCTTTGTTTTTGAAACTGTTATAGATTTTGAAAAGTGCCACTGTTGAATACTTGAGTTATTTGTTATTAAATGATGTATTTTGGAGGTTTGATGATAGTTTTACTAGTTTTGTAAAGTAAATTTTGACAAAAATGTAAAATAGGGACTGATAAACTGTAATTTATACATATTTTTTATCCCATGCTAAGCACATTTATGGATGATTTCTCTTTAGATTTGGTGAATTCGATGCTCCTAATCCTTTAATTTCATGTTTTATACTTAGGTGAGCATAGGAGAGTAAAAAGAGCGAGAAACGGGCCAAAAATGGAGAAAATGGGTCGACGTGAGAAATCAACACGACCTGGACTTCCTCACACGGGTAGTTCACACGCCCGTGTCTATTTAACAGATTGCAACACGGCCTAAGCCATCTCACACCGGCGTGTCACACGGGCGTGTCCCTGTCGAGCCCAAGTATGGTCCTATTCGGAAAAGGCCACTCTTGAGGTTTTTGAAGCATTCTAAAGCCTATATAAACTCCCCATGAGGTACCTAGAAGTGACACACGGAGTAGGATGCAAGGAATTACTCGAAGAAAGCCAATTGATCCATCTCAGAAGCCGGATTCTCCTTCAAGGCAGAAGATCTCCCTTCAATTCCCTTTAAGACTTCTTGGGTTTTCTTTATGTTTTGTGATCATTATTCTTTTGAGATGTTTTCTTTCATAAATATGAACTAAACCCCCGAAATATCTAAGGGAGATGAAACCTAAGATGGATCTTATTATTATCTGAATTATATGATAAATATTTGATTTGTTCTTAATTATGTGTTCTTAATTCTTGCTTTGATATTCCAGGATATTAATTCAAATTTTAATGTGCTTATTCAGTGGAGCAAAAGTCCCTGCCCAAGAGTAGATCTAACATAATTAAGTGGAGTTGATTGCACGCCTAGAGATAGGGTGACATAATTTTGCCAGATTAGGGTGAAACCTAATAAGGGAATCCATAAATAGAGTTAATGCAACACTAAGGGTTTTATTTAGAAAGAAATTTCAATTAATCAACCTATGGTTAGACGTTGTTAGTCTCGAAAGAGGTAATAATATAAATTAAAGATTTCTACGGATCAAGTCAAATGAATAAATCGTCTAATTTAGAGTCAATAACAAGTGAAGTCTAGGTGGAGTTTTCCTTAGGTATTGTCCAAATCATTCAATTTTCCCAAAAGTTATTTCCCCAATTCACTTTCTATGCATTCTTAGTTTAGTAATTAGTTTAGATAAAACAAACCCCTTTATTTTTAGGCTAGATAATAAAAAGAAAGGTAATACTAGTACTTTTAGTTCCTTTAGGTTTGACATCCCGGTCTTGCCGTAAGCTATACTATTGTTCGATAAGGTGCGTTTGCCTTTGTCGTGATAATAGTTCGTTTTCAAGAACAGACATTCATAAATTATAAAACTTATCACGATTTGTTCACATCAAGTTTTTGGCGCCATTGCCAGGGAACTAAAATATTAGGAACGCTTAATTTTTATTACTTTAGCCATTTATTTTATTGCAATTTAAATTTTATTTTGATTTTTGTTACTAAATTTTCTTTTTCCTTTTGGCAGGTTTATATAGTTTATGACTAGAGAAAACCCGTCGTGACAATTGCTTTTTGATAGTGAGATCGATCGCACAGCCCGCAGAAACCGAAAAGAGATAAGGCGAAGCCTAAGATACATAGAGAAAGATCAAGAAGATGATATTTCCACCACAACCAAGGAGATGGCTGAAAATCAAGAAAATCCGCTACCTCCTGCAATTGCTACTGATCCAATAAATCAGAATCCTGCTCCACGCACTACGTATGATTACGGTAAACCTATTTTAACAAGAACTGCGTCAAGTATAGTTAGGCCTGCTGTTGCTGCAAATAATTTTGAATTGAAACCTAACACGATTCAAATGATACAACAATTTGTTTAGTTTGATGGTTTGCAGGATGAGGACCCAAACACTCATTTGGCAAATTTTTTGGAATTCTGCGACACATTTAAAATCACTGGCGTTTCTGATGATGCTATTCGCCTTCGGTTATTTCCTTTTTCGTTGAGGAACAAAGATAAACAATGGTTGAACTCGTTACCACGGGGGTCAATCACTACTTGGGAACAAATGACCGAAAAAATTTTACTTAAATATTTTTCCCCGGCTAAAACAGCCAAGTTGAGGAATGATATCTCCTCTTTTGTAAAGATAGATCTAGAAACACTCTATGATGCATGGGAGAGATACAAGGATCTATTGAGAAGGTGCCCTCACCATGGGTTACCTTTATAGTTGCAGGTTCACATGTTTTACAACGGTGTGAACCCCTCAACAGGGCAACTTATCGACACAGCTGCTGGTGGGACTATCAATAACAAAACACCTGAAGTGGCTTACAAAATTATTGAAGAGATGTCACTGAATAACTATCAGTGGGAAGTCATGAGAATAAAGCCGACAAAAGCAGCCGGTGTTTTCAACCTCGACGCGGTTTCTATGCTATCTAACTAGGTAGAACTTTTAAATAAAAAGATTGACGGTTTATATGGTTTTACTCAGGTACATCCAGTGATGAGATGCGATTCAAATGGAAGAGGAGTACACACAGAATATCAAACCTTCAACCCTAGCACCAAGGAGGAACAAGTTCAATATATGGGTAACAATAATTCTAGGCGTCAAAATAACCCATATGGTAATACTTATAATATAGGTTGGAGGAACCATCCTAATTTCTGGTGGGGTGGTCAAGGAAATCAAAGGCCACAACATCCCCTAGGTTTTCAACAACTACTTTACTAGTAGGAAAAGTAGTCGAACCTTGAAAAGATGCTAATGAAATTTATCTCGGTGTCAGAGACTCGTTTTCAGAATACTGAAACAGCACTTAAGAATCAAAAAGCGTCGATCCAAGGGCTCGAAACTCAGATAGGCCAACTTGCCAAATTAATTTCTGAAGGACCACAAGGTAGCTTGCTAAGTAACACTAAATCTAACCTAAGGGAACAACTCAATGCGATTACCGCTCAAGGAAAAAAGGGTTAGTTAAACCTGAACCAGAATCGAGGCAAAGAATTGTGGTAAGTGAAGGTAAGGATGAGGTGGACCACAATGAGCGGAAACCGTAAGTAAAGAGTACAAACCTCGTGTGCCATACCCCAATGCGACAAGGAAAGACCACACGGACGAACAATTTGGTAAATTCCTTAAACTATTAAAGAAATTACATATTAACATACCATTTATTGAAGCTCTTTTGCAGATACCAAACGCAGTTAAATTCTTAAAAGAGCTTTTAGCAAACAAACGGAAGTTGGATGAGGCACTGCATGTGGAGTTGAATGCAGTTTGCTCAATCGTTCTATAGAATAAGCTACCCAACAAGTTGAAAGATCCAGGGAGTTTTACGATTCCTTGTTTGATTGGTAGTCTGAACGTGAATAATACAATGGCTAATTTAGGGGTGAGCATTAATGTTATGCCCTATAAAATGTTTAAACAACTAGGTCTTGGGAAACCCAAACAACCTAGGATGAGTATTCAATTGGCTAATAAAACCATTAGATTTCCTAGGGGTATCATTGAAGATGTTCTTGTTAAAATCGATAAATTTATATAACCAGTAGACTTTGTTGTTCTAGATATGGAAGACGAAAGTAACATACCTTTGATTTTAGGACGACCCTTTTTAGCAACTGCTAGAACCATTATTGATGTTGGTACAGGTGAACTCACACTTCGTGTGGGTGATGAAACAATCACTCTTCAAGCTCGTAATTTGAATAACACATCGAATATTGAGGGTGGTTGTATAAATCATGCTACCAATACTAATCATGTGGTGCAACCTTCTTTGCAGGAAACACGTTCGAGGAGCATACATGAGAAATGTTCAAGTAACAAAAAAAGACCCATCTATGAAGAACGAAGACTTCAGGTTGATGACCTAGATGAATGGTGAACACCTGTCAAGGAGAAACCAAAAGCACACGAAAAATCTAAGTGACACCACAGGGAACATAGGGATGAAACAAGGCAAATTAAAGTTGGGGACAAAGTATTGTTAGATGAAAATGACCCTCGAATTGCTACTCTAAAGCACAATACGGACAAAGCTACTCCCTTCACGGTAATGAACATCTTCCCATATGGTACAGTCGAGGCAACACATACTATATTCAAAACTTTTAAGGTAAATAATACTCGACTCAGACCTTATATTGGTAAAATTGATAGTAGAAGTGAGGAGTTTCAACTCCTTAATCCACCGTAATCACACAAAATTGAGGTAAGTCGAGCTTAGACTATAAATAAGCGCTTCTCGGGAGGCAACCCAAGCAGTAACAGTGTTAACTTCTTTGAATTTTAGTTTTTAACATCTAAATCACTAACTGAGTCCTTGAACACATGTTGTCCAAATCCACACGGCCAAACACATAGGCGTACCTTAGGCCGTGCTCATACCATGGGTGATGACATGACCATGCGAGACGACCGTATGAAAGCAGAGCGAAAGTTTTCCCCAACATGAGATTTGATACATTGCCACGGCCATACGACATGGCCGTGGATGAAACTATCAAAACAACACGGGCGTGCCAAGGCCCGTGTTTAGAAGCCGTGGTTGAACTTGAGTTATCGGTTTAGTCTCAAACCACTTCAAATGCATGTTTAGGGCCTCGTAGGCTCGTATTAGGGTCAAAGTGGTTGATGTTGAATAATGATTTTATGATATTGAAAAATGTATGTGAAATGGATGTTTATTTATGTTATAAGTCCGGTAATGCTCCATAACCCTATTCCGGCATTGAATGCGAGTGAGGGGTGTTACACCATCTTTATGCTCGATTGAAAACTGTTGTTATACGCGAATTCAACCAACGGTAAATGTTTCTCCCAGTTGCCTTCAAACTCTAAAACACAGTAACGAAGCATATCTTTAAGAATCTGAAATACTCTTTTAAACTAACTATCGATTTGTGTAAAGCGTAGGTTTGTGCATGTGTACACAGTCGTTATCAAGTAATAAGTAAGTATCGAGTTATTGTCTTTACAGGGATTGTGTAACAGCCTGATTTTGGGCTTAGTCGGAACAGTGGTTTCAGGACCACAAATCTGAAGTCAAGAAGTTATGTAACACCTTGAATTTGGGCCTAGAAATTTTGGGCCTTGAGCATGGGAGCGGTTGAAGGCAGCTTATAATATTCTGTTGTGCGTGAAAATTTCGTTAATGAAGGCTTGTTTTAGTGGTTAAATGTGCTGAGAAGTGTTGGAGAAGTCCTGGGTTCAAACCTGGACTCTAGCAAAAATTTTGGTTTAAGGTGAATCAAACCCTGGGTGTAGTAGGTAGGCCTTAAGAATATTGTTGGAGAAATTGTGACACAAAAAGCCTTGTGGCTTAGTGGCAAGTAGCGTGTGGAGCATTTAAGGGGAGGCATGGGTTCGAATCCCATGGCAAGCAAAGAGCATTTATTTTGCTAGCAGGGGCGGAAAGAGTTGGTGTTGAATTTAAACTCTGATGATGGAGGGATCCCACATCGGGAAGCTAACATAAGAGTGGATGCGAAGCTGGCTTTAAATAGAGAGAACCATGAGGAGAGTAAAGGTACCCTTCTTGGCTGATCCCTTTCGCTTTGTGGCGTGCTCGGTTGGGTTGGGCGCCGGCTAAGAGTGCTTGGAGCGTGGATTAACTCCAGTCTTCAATCAGGTGTGTATTTATCACTACTCTTGTTGTTGGATGGCTACTTCGGGCCGCGATGGGCGAAAGGGGCCATGTGGGCCCAATGGGCCTACGGGCCAATTGGATAAGTTGTTTGATTGTGTAGTAAATATTGGACTAGGCTAGGTGAATCGCATATCTGTGGTTAGGTTTGGGCTAAAAGGGCCACACGAGCGTGTGGGCCCATTTGGGCCGAGAATAGGCTTTAGGCCCATTCGTATTGTTATCCATGTTTAGAATACTTTAGTTTACCAATTACTGAAATGCCCTCGACTTGTAAAATTACGAAAGTACTCCCGATTTACAGAATTACCGTTTTACCCTCGATTTTTAAAATTACCGCTTTACCCTCGATTTACAGAATTACTGTTTTACCCTCAGTTTACAGAATTACCATTTTACCCTCGATTTACAGAATAACCGTTTTACCCTCAGTTTATAGAATTACCGTTTTACCCTCGATTTATAGAATTACCGTTTTACCCTTGATTTGTAAAATTACCGTTTTACCCTCGATTTACAGAATTACCGTTTTACCCTCAGTTTACAGAATTACTATTTTACCCTCGATTTATAAAATTACCGTTTTACTCTTGATTTATAGAATTATCGTTTAACCCTCAATTTGTAAAATTACCGTTTTACCCTCGATTTATAGAATTACTGGTTTACCCTCGGTTTACAAAATTATCGTTTTACCCTTGATTTATAGAATTACTGTTTTACCCTCAATTGTGAAATTACTAAAATACCCCTGTAGGGTAGAATTACCGAAATACCCCTATAGGGTAGAATTACTAAAATACCCTTATAGGGTAGATTACCGAAATACCCCTGTAGGGTAGAATTACCAAAATACTCCTGTAGGGTAAAATTACTGAAATACCCATATAGGGTAGAATTACCAAAATACCCCTGTAGGGTAGAATTATCGCAATACCCCTGTAGGGTAGAATTATCGAAATACCCCTATAGGGTAGAATTACCGAGATACCTTGTGGGGTAAAATTACCATTTTGCCCCTAAGGTGTTAAATGACTGTTTTGCCCTTGTGGCCAAGTGACTAACTTGGACTGTGTGGTTGACGAATTTGATTGTGAATATATGTTGGTATATGAATGACTTGACTGCGATTGTTTGATTCAAATATGGGCAAGACATTCTTCATAGATGACATGTTGCATGGGTTGGGATTTTGTACGGAGGATGATCTGATCTGAAAGGATCGCATGGTTCCTTGACGACTATGGATCCACCGAAGCCTTAAGAGCCGTATATTCATACAGATTTGATAAGGTCCCACGGGTCGCCCAAGACGACTGTGGACCAATCAATGGCTGAGTGCCGATCATATTTATCTGAAGTTGTGTGCCGACTATATTACCGTCGCTGATGGCTATGTGCCTAACATGATACAGCTACCGATGGCTTAAAGCCTTCTGATTATGGCTTTGTGTCAATGCATATGGCTCTGTACCAACCTGATTATGGCTGTGTGCCAAACGTATTTGCCTAAGGCTATGTGCCAATAAATGGTTATTGACGACTCTGTGTCGATCACATTTACCTAGGGCTGTGTGCCGGTTATGTTACTCTAGTTGATGGCTATGTGCCTAACATAATGCAGTTATCGAAGGCTTTGTGCCACGTATTCTGTTAAGTGGCTTTGCCACATTTTCTGTTTCTGGTGGCTATGCCACAAATATCTGTTCTGGTTGCTCTGCCACAATATCTGTATCTGGTGACTCTGTCACAATATCTGATAACTGAGCAGCAATGCTGCAACTGTAGAGTGTAGGGCTGGGTGGGTTGAGCTATTCCCCACATGGAGTGTAGGCTGGTACAGGTGGAGTGTAGCGGTTGGTTATAGGCCGGATTGGGTTGGGATTGCATTCACATTCTGATTTTGATTCTGTTACCTGATACTGATTCTAATCCTGATTCTGTCACCTGATTCTGATTCTGATTCTGATTTTAGTTCTGATAATGTTTCTTATTCTGTAATGGGTTAAAGCCCATCTGGTACTGTCTGTTATAGTGGGCTAAGCCCAATTGATACTGAAACCGTAAGTAGGGCTGAGGCCAAACTTTTAATTCTTTTATATGACTGACTGTTCCTTTTACATAGTAGGGATTCCACACTGAGTTTTCGTAAACTCACCCCGTTTATTAACCTTTCAGGTAATTTCCAGCCTTAGACGGATCGGAGCTGCGAGAGGCTCGGAGGAAGTCACACACACTGTTTATGTTATAGTTTTGATTATTGCTTTTAAATGTTTTATATGGGTTGTAGTAAAGCCGTTGTAATTTTCTGGATTTCAAATTTGGAATTTTATTTATTGTTCTTATAATGCTAGTATTAGAACACGGTTTTCCAATGCAACTACTGTTGTTCAAAACATCATGTATCCGCAATTGTTTTTAAATCAAGCTTCCGCAACTGCCAAGATTTTTACAAAGTTGTTACGAATGTTATTCAGCTGAGGTTTCTAACAAGGTTTAAAAAGGGTATAAGTTTTTAATTATTAAGAAAGGTTTTTAATGGAAACATGGTTTTTGAAAAACACTTTAATGTGACATGCCAGATTCGAGCCAAACTTCCAGGCCGAGTTTGGGGTGTTACATTTAGTGGTATCAGAGCCTGGGTTGCAACAATTCGGCTGTGGATTGGGTTTTCAAAGGTTGAATTTCAAAAAATTATTTTCAACCATGTGGTCAGTTTGAAGTATTTCTTTTAAAATGTGTGGCACACCGAGTCTCCGGCGCCGAATCCGTAAGTCTTCTGAATACTTTTGTCTATTTAGAAATTGAAATACTATGGATTCCTTAGATATTGGTTTGAATTTAAATTTTGTATTTATTTTATGTGGATGTGATATTTGGATATAGAAATTGTATATATGTGTAATAAATATGTGGCTGCTTCTGTGAATAAGTGTTGTATGTATGGGATGTTTCAAGTTCTAGTTGAAGTGTGATAGTGATAGTAGGATCAGAGTGCACAGCGGTAGCGTAGTGGGGTAGATGTTACACGACTACCCTGTTAGATGGAAATTTTAGGGACGAAATTTCTTTAAGGGAGGTAGAGTTGTAACACCCTGAATTTGGGCCTAGAAGTTTTGGGCCTTGAGCATGGGAGCGGTTGAAGGCAGCTTATAATATTCTGTTGTGCGTGAAAATTTCGTTAATGAAGGCTTGTTTTAATGGTTAAATGTGCTGAGAAGTGTTGGAGAAGTCCTGGGTTCAAACCTGGACTCTAGCAAAAATTTTGGTTTAAGGTGAATCAAACCCTGGGAGTAGTAGGTAGGCCTTAAGAATATTGTTGGAGAAATTGTGACACAAAAAGCCTTGTGGCTTAGTGGCAAGTAGCGTGTGGAGCATTTAAAGGGAGGCATGGGTTCGAATCCCATGGCAAGCAAAGAGCATTTATTTTGCTAACAAGGGGCGGCAAGAGTTGGTGTTGAATTTAAACTCTGATGATGGAGGGATCCCACATCGAGAAGCTAACATAAGAGTGGATGCGAAGCTGGCTTTAAATAGAGAGAACCATGAGGAGAGTAAAGGTACCCTTCTTGGCTGATCCCTTTCGCTTTGTGGCGTGCTCGGTTGGGTTGGGCGCTGGCTAAGAGTGCTTGGAGCGTGGATTAACTCCAGTCTTCAATCAGGTGTGTATTTATCACTACTCTTGTTGTTGGATGGCTACTTTGGGCCGCGATGGGCTGAAAGGGGCTATATGGGCCCAATGGGCCTACGGGCCCAATTGGATAAGTTGTTTGATTGTGTAGTAAATATTGGACTAGGCTAGGTGAATCGCATATCTGTGGCTAGGTTTGGGCTAAAAGGGCCACATGAGCGTGTGGGCCCATTTGGGCCGAGAATAGGCTTTAGGCCCATTCGTATTGTTATCCATGTTTAGAATACTTTAGTTTACCAATTACTGAAATGCCCTCGACTTGTAAAATTACCAAAGTACTCCCGATTTACAGAATTACCGTTTTACCCTCGATTTATAGAATTACCGTTTTACCCTCGATTTTTAAGATTACCGTTTTACCCTCGATTTATAGAATTACCGTTTTACCCTCAATTTACAGAATTACCATTTTACCCTTGATTTACAGAATAACCGTTTTACCCCCAGTTTATAGAATTATTGTTTTACCCTCGATTTATAGAATTACCGTTTTACCCTCGATTTGTAAAATTACCGTTTTACCCTCGATTTACAGAATTACCGTTTTACCCTCAGTTTACAGAATTACTATTTTACCCTCGATTTATAGAATTATCGTTTTACCCTCAGTTTACAGAATTACCGTTTTACCCTCAGTTTACAAAATTACTATTTTACCCTCGATTTATAGAATTACCGTTTTACCCTCGATTTACAAAATTACCGTTTTACCCTCAATTTACAGAATTATCGTTTTACCCTCAATTTGTAAAATTACCATTTTACCCTCGATTTATAGAATTACTATTTACCCTCGGTTTACAAAATTATCATTTTACCCTCGATTTATAGAATTACTGTTTTACCCTCAATTGTGAAATTACTGAAATACCCCTGTAGGGTAGAATTACCGAAATACCCCTATAGGGTAGAATTACTAAAATACCCTTATAGGGCAGATTACTGAAATACCCCTGTAGGGTAGAATTACCAAAATACTCCTGTAGGGTAAAATTACTGAAATACCCATATAGGGGTAGAATTACCAAAATACCCCTGTCGGGTAGAATTATCGCAATACCCCTGTAGGGTAGAATTACCGAAATACCCCTATAGGGTAGAATTACCGAGATACCTTGTGGGTTAAAATTACCATTTTGCCCCTAAGGTGTTAAATGACTGTTTTGCCCTTGTGGCCAAGTGACTAACTTGGACTGTGTGGTTGACGAATTTGATTGTGAATATATGTTGGTATATGAATGACTTGACTGTGATTGTTTGATTCAAATATGGGCATGACATGTTGCATGGGTTGGGATTTTGTACGGAGGAAGATCTGATCTGTTAGGATCGCATGGTTGATTGACGACTGTGGATCCACCGAAGGCTTAAGAGCCGTATATTCATACTGATTTGATAAGGTCCCATGGGTCGCCTAAGACGACTGTGGACCGATCAATGGCTGAGTGCCGATCATATTTATCTGAGGTTGTGTGCCGACTATATTACCGTCGCTGATGGCTATGTGCCTAACATGATACAGCTACCGATGGCTTAAAGCCTTCTGATTATGGCTTTGTGTCAATGCATATGGCTCTGTACCAACCTGATTATGGCTGTGTGCCAAACGTATTTGCCTAAGGCTATGTGCCAATATATGGTTATTGACGACTCTGTGTCGATCACATTTACCTAGGGCTGTGTGCCGGTTATGTTACTCTAGTTGATGGCTATGTGCCTAACATAATACAGTTATCGATGGCTTTGTGCCATGTATTCTGTTAAGTGGCTTTGCCACATTATCTGTTTCTGGTGGCTATGCCACAAATATCTGTTCTGGTGGCTCTGCCACAATATCTGTATCAGGTGACTCTGTCACAATATCTAATAACTGAGCAGCAATGCTGCAACTGTGGAGTGTAGGGTTGAGTGGGTTGAGCTATTCCCCACATGGAGTGTAGGGCTGGTACAGGTGGAGTGTAGCGGTTGGTTATAGGCTGGATTGGGTTGGGATTGCATTCACATTCTGATTTTGATTCTGTTACCTGATACTGATTCTAATCCTGATTCTGTCACCTGATTCTGATTCTGATTCTGATTTTAGTTATGATAATGTTTCTTATTCTGTAATGGGTTAAAGCCCATCTGGTACTGTCTGTTATAGTGGGCTAAGCCCAATTGATACTGAAACCGTAAGTGGGGCTGAGGCCAAACTTTTAATTCTTTTATATGACTGACTGTTCCTTTTACATAGTAGGGATTCCACACTGAGTTTTCATAAACTCACCCCGTTTATTAACCTTTCAGGTAATTTCTAGCCTTAGACGGATCGGAGCTGCGAGGGGCTCGAAGGAAGTCACACACACTGTTTATTTTATAGTTTTGATTATTACTTTTAAATGTTTTATGTGGGTTGTAGTAAAGCCGTTGTAATTTTCTAGATTTCAAATTTGAAATTTTACTTATTGTTCTTATAGTTGCTAGTATTAGAACACGGTTTTCCAAAGCAACTACTGTTGTTCAAAACATCACGTATCCGCAATTGTTTCTAAATCAAGCTTCCGTAACTGCCAAGATTTTTACAAAGTTGTTACGAATGTTATTCAGCTGAGGTTTCTAACAAGGTTTAAAAATGGTATAAGTTTTTAATTCTGAAGAATGGTTTTTAATGGAAACATGGTTTTTGAAAAACACTTTAATGTGACATGCCAGATTCGAGCCAAACTTCCAGGCCGAGTTTGGGGTGTTACAAGTTATTATTATTATTATTTTGGTGTCATAATATGATTATATGAGTGTATGAAAATTTTTTGTAAATATATTTTAGCATTTGTGAGCTTAATTTCGAAAAAGGACTAAATCACATACGATCTAAAGATCCAATTCATCAAATCCATAAAAATTACAGGAGTATTAGTTAATCCAAAAGGCAAAACAAGAAATTCATAATGCCCATACCTTGTTCTGAACGCAGTCTGCGGCACATCTGAATCTCTAACTTGCAACTGATAACAGCCAGATCTCATATCAATCTTTGAAAATACTCTTGCTCCCTTCAACTGATCAAACAAATCATCAATTCTCAGTAAAGGATACTTATCTTTAATTATAACCTTGTTAAGTTGACGATAATTGATACACAATCTCATCGATCCATCTTTCTTCTTTACGAACAACACTGGTGCACCCCAGGATGAAAAACTAGGTCGCGTAAAACTTCTATCTGTTAACTCTTGCAAATGAGTTTTCAACTCTTTCAATTCTATTGGAGCTATTTCATAAGGAGCTATCGATATTGGTGATGTTCCTGGCACTAATTCAATAGCAAACTCGACTTCTCTTATTGGTCGTAACCCAAACAACTCTTCTGGAAACACATCCGGATATTCACAAACACTGGCACTGATTCAATCATCGATTCAAACACTTTTGTATCCAGTACATATGCAAGATAAGCATTGCAACCTATTCTCACATATTTTTGAGCTAACATCGACGATATCACAACAGGCAATCCACTCAACTCATCAGATTCAATTTGAAGGATTTCATTATTCTGAAATTTCAATTCAATAGTCTTTCTTTTACAATTCACAACAACATCATGCAGAGTCAACCAATCCATACCTAGAATCACATCGAATTCCTCAAACGGTAAAAGCATCAAATTTGCTAGAAAATAGTAACCCCGAGTCATCAAAGGACAATTCTTGCAAACTTTATCAACTAGGACATACTTTCCTAAGGGGTTTGATACTTTAATCACAAATTCGGTAGACTCAACAGGCAAACTCTTACTAGACACTAAATTCATACAGACATATGAATGAGTCGATCCAGGATCTATCAAGGCAAATACATTAGTGTCATAGAGAGAAAATGTACTAGTGATAACATCTGGTAACGACATATCTTCGTAAGCACGAATAGCCTAAGCTCTGGCTAGTGCTCTAGCCTCGGATCTCACAGCAGAGTCCTTTATCATTCCTTTGCTACTAGACACATTTCCCTTATTTCTAGGTGGTCTCCCTCAAGCAGTTGTGTTACTCAGTCTTGCATTCTAATATCTATCTTTCTCGGGTAATTTAGGACAATCTCGAATGAAGTGATCTTGTGAGCCACATTTAAAACAACCTTTATTATTCATCAAACAGTCTCTAAAATGTCACCTTCCACACTGTTGACACTTGGGTTTATTGTTTCTCACACTACCCACACTCGACACTGAAGTAGCTGGGAATTTAGGACTCGCGTATTTTTCCACGATCTCAATTAGAATACCCTGTTGAAGCTGTTCAACGATTATATGAATTCGTGATTTCTTTAACGAGGATTGATAGGGTTTATTCATTGATATCTTTCTCGAATCTCTAGCTTCGAAATAAACTTTTCTCTTTTCTTTGCCCAGTTCCTTGGCTTTGCATGCTCTGTCGACCAACACAACAAATTCTTTCAACTCCAAAATCACGACTAGCAATCTGATGTCTTCATTTAACCCGTCTTCAAATCTCTTACATATAATTGCCTCTGTGGAAACACATTGTCGAGCATATTTACTAAGTCTCAGAAACTCTCTCATACTCAGTTACAGACATGCGATCCTATTTCAATTCCAGAAATTCTTTGTGTTTTTGTTCGATAAACCACTGGATGATATATTTCTTTCTGAACTCAACTTGAAAGAATTCCCACGTGACTCTTTCTCTTGGCACCACCGATATCAAAGTATTCCACCACTGATATGCATTGTCTTTTAGAAGTGATACGGTGCATTTAACACATTGTACAGGTGTGTAAGATAGTTCATCAAATACTCTGATTGTATTCTCAAGCCAAAACTTGGCTCTCTTAGGATCGTCATCAACGGTAACTCTAAACTCTTCAGCCCCATACTTTTGAATTTTATCAACTAGTGGCTTACTCAATCATAAAGGTTCCAAACCTCGAGGAGCTACTAGAACCTGTTGGGGAATAGGTGGGGGTGGAGGTTGCTGAGCATCCGGATTTGTTTGGACAAACTCAGTAAACCACTCGTTCATCATTTGGAAGAAGGCTTCCTTGGCCTCTCCTCCTTGACTACCCGATACGAGTCTCGACTCAGATTACACTACTCTGTGAACAGAGGCTAGCGCATTACTCTCAACATCATCAGCCACAGTTCAATTGGGATCCATTTACTATATGAAAACACAATTTAAACTGTCAAGAGATATCACACTATCACAGGTTATATATATGGCATGTATAGCTAGACTCTCACATAGCTAGACTCTCAAATAGCTATGTTAGTCCTAAAATCGACTAAATCATAGCTTTGATACCAATAAATGTAACACCTCTAACTCGTATTTGTTGCCAGAATAAGGTTACGGAGCATTACCGGACTAATAACACAATCGAACATACATTTCTCTAATAATTATCAAATTCAAATACAAGTCATTCGCAATCATTCATCAAGTCCCTAATACGAGCCTATGATGCCCAAAACATGCTTTAGAAGTGGTTCGGGAGTAAACCTATATCTCAAGAAATTTTCAAAAAACTAAAAAAAAATTCAAAATACAGGGGATACACTCTCGTGTCGCTTGCCATGTGGACATTCGAAATGGGATCACATGGTCATATCCCAGCCCGTGTCTGACCCCATGTAACTCTCTGACTTGGGTCACATGGCCAACCACACGCCCATGTGTCCTTTGAAATGACCTCACACACCTGTGTGCTAGGCCGTGTACTGGGCAGTGCCAAACCTGTAGGGTATACTGACTTATGCCACACGGCCAAGTCACACGCCTGTGTGCTGGGCTGTGTGGAGCAAACTAACTTGATTTCTAATTAAACACACGGGACACATAGCTATGTCACCTGACCGTGTGTCACACACGACTGAGACACATGCCCGTGTGGACAAAAATAGGCTATTTACCAAGAAACCACCTAACAACATCAATTGGCATATATCATAGCATCATATGCATTCAAACCAACCTCAACCAAACCTAATTCATACCAAAATCACATTCTCAATTCACTTAACTAGTTAACTTCATATATATACTTTCTTATGTCCAATCACATGCATACTAATTCTTCAAATTTCAACCATATGGTACTCCAAATACCAATTCACAACAAGCATATAAATGGCAATATTACATAACAGAACAAAAGGCTATTTGTACATATATATACATAACCAAATATACCAACATAAGCCAACTCTCACGGCTATACACAAAATTAAACACTTAACATTTACAAGCCAACTCAAATGGCTAAATTCATTACCAAACCATAAACCAAAATGACCATAAAATCCTATACATGCCATATAACCAAATACATATGCTCAAAAGTACCAAAGTGATAGCTTGATAGAATGATGAGATCTTTGACGACTCTCAAATCTGAGCTAGCTTCGGTATTCACTATAAAACACGGAAAAGTAAACAAAGTAAACAAAGTAAGCTATAAATCTTAGTAAGTTCATATAGTAATAAACTCAATTTTCCATAAATACACAATTCAAACAATTGAATATAACAATATACAAATCATATTAATCCACAAACCTATCACTTGATCATTTATAAAGTTAGATGTGAAATTCACAAGTTTCTACGATTCAAAGCTTATACAGTTCATGTACATACTGTACCATCTCGTACTAATCTCATACTCATCCATATCTTTAATATACTCGTTACCATTTAGAATACTATTAGATACTCAGGAATCTCACACCCAAAGTGCCACATACATAGTCGAAGCTATCTCAATCACATATCTCATATAATGCTTGCTCTCGACTTATCAACGAGTTTGGTCACACAAGATGACGTTCATGATGTAGCTACACGGTGCTACTCACACAAGTTGACGAGAATCTGTAACACATGCCGGATAACTCAGCGATCGGTAGGACGTACAGACCAGCATGCAAATCACATAACCCCTAATAACATGTCATTCATATCCTAATCTATTCTTAAGGTTCAACAGGGATGTCACATTTGCCGAAACTTCGTCGAACATATCTGCAAGATTGTATTAAAATATAATTCAATAATAAAGCATTTAAACACAAATATATTAATGCTTGTTAACATACGAACTTACCTCGACCGCAAAAATGACGAAATGGATTAACTAATCCGATACTTTGTTTTTCCCCTGATCTAAATACGAATTTTGCTTTTCTTGATCTATTTGTAATCAAAATTAACTTATTTAATTATTATTCTATTCAATTTAGCCCAAAATGCATATTATGGCAACTTTACACTTTTGCCCCTAATATTTCAACATTTTTACAATTTTGTCCTTATCTCATAAAAACACAAATTCATGCAATTAGGTCCACACCCATGCTAGTCGAATTTCATATAGACCCATAGCAGCCCATATTTTTATTTATTTCACAATTTAACCACGTAATTTGCACATTTCACAATTCAATCCCTAATTGGAAATTTTATCAAAAATCACTTTATAAATGTTGTTTATCTAACAAAAACCATACATTTTCTATCATAAAACATCAAAATAAACCTATATTCATCAATGGAAAAACCCTAAACCTTTAACAGTTTTGTAAATTAGTCCCTAAGCTATCTAGATTAAGCTGCAACGATCTTAAAAACATAGAAATCATTAAAACTGAGTCAAAAATCACTTACATGCACTAGAGTCAATGGTCGAATTCTTCAAACACAAAAGTGGAGTTCTCTTCTTCTAATTTTTGTCTAGGGAAGAAGATGGACTAAAAAAATATTATTTTATTTTACTTAATTTTAATTTAATTACTAAATTACTTATTTAACCTTAATATAAAACCTCTAAAGTTATAAATGGGCTAATTACCACATAAGGACCTCCACTTTAAAGTTCTATAGCTATTAGACACCTTTAGCTAATAGAACACAAGTTTTACACTTTACGAGATTTAGTCCTTTTTATCAAATTGACCATTCAAACGATAAAATTTCTTAACTAAATTTTCACACATTTATACTATCATGCTGTAGATATTAAAATAATAATAAAATAAATATTTTGACCTCAGATTTGTGGTCCCAAAACCACTGTTTCAATTTGAATAAAAATGGGCTATTACATGATGCATGCAATTTGTCAATTCATGTAAAATATCATATCCTTATGCATAGAAACAAAAGGTTCTATTCTCAAAAGACATGGTTTAGCTACTAACTGGAGGCATTGAATCATTAATTTTGCCAAACCATACTACAAAAAACAAGCTTTTACGATAGTTACTTGTACCGATAATCTAACATTCAATAATCATTGAAAGCTAGAGAAATGAAATCATCAACATTAGAAATAATCTAGAATTGTCTAATTGAAAGTTTTATTAAAGAGTAATCTCGTAAGCCACAAATTACGATTTGATAACTCACATGTGATTATCTTGTAGATGTATATACTAAAATAATATCAAAATATTCGACTTTTTAGATAAATGGACTCATATTTATTTTAGAAATGCAATAGATTCAATCTCAACTTTCGCTAGTGAGGTTTATTGAATCTTTTTTAAGGATAAGAAAAATAAGGAAAATGAAGAATCTTCAAGTTCTTTAATGAATATCTATAAAAATTCTCATATTGTCACATCATTATTGATTGGGATGGTCTAACAGATCATGCCAACTAATTAGTATTTTTAGACTTAGTAAACTTCTGATTTATTACGCACACGATTCAAAAATACTAGTAAACTTCTGGTTTATTATGCACACATTTCAAAAATACTAGTAAACTTCTGGTTTATTATGCACACGATTCAACAATACTAATATATACATAGCACTAACTAAAGGAAAATGTGATAGTTTTTCAATACAAAATTCTTACCCAATATAATAAATTCAATTAATTGCCTCCTCATCCACAATCTCAATATGATTCTGTTACAAAGTATATCCTTTTAAAATGAAATAATTTATTTGAGACTAATTAGAATATAATGCATTAATTATCGCTTTGTTTATTCGAATAACAATGTATTAGCTCTTCTAGAGCCTTGAATTAATTCTGTACTATGAAAGGTTAACATGTTCCATTACCACATTGAATATGGGTAACAATATATTAGCTCTTCTGGAGCCTTAAATTAATTTTGTACCACCAAAGATTAGTCCATTCATTACCAAACTAGAAAAATGCTTCCTATTCCTAAAGATAGTATGCATTGTTGTCTTTGTCTACAAGACATATGTTTCCTTTCTTTTAAGAAATATTAATTGAATAATAAAATTTTTAGGTGTACGCCAGGTACATAACCAATGACTTTTCATGAATTCTCTCTCTTATTTGAAAGGTTATATTGAGAACTCTTGATGTTCTATTATTTATCTCTATATCTCCACTTCCAGTGGTGAGAAGAATAATTACTAGTAAGAATTTAATAATTATGTAATTAGTGTCACAACTTACTAAAAAAATGCAATTCATACTTAATATTTAGGCGCATGATAGGTACCTAACCAATGACTTTCCATACCACTTGGATAACATAAGTTATCTTCATTCTTTAAAGGGGTCTATTGAGAATTCTTCATCTTCTCTTTTTTATCTTTATTTTTCCTTTCTGGTGGTGAGAAGAATTAATATGAACATCCTTTTTATGATTATTATATAGTCACTTACTACATCTACGTCTTATGTGTTTATATGTTGCTACATTCGCTTCAGGAAATGAAACGAATCTAATATGACGAGCTTTATGAGTTTTCATTTAATAGCTCATTATCTAAATTAAACAATAAGTAAACATGACATTAATTTATAATATATCTTAAAACCTATTCATGGTATTGCTAATGTAGGAGCACATTTGAAGCATGAAAAGTTGAAAAAGTTTTCTCTAACAAGTTCTTATTAGTAATATTATTCTCACATAATTGAGAACTCATCTTAAATATCATAGAGTTATACTCACTTACAAATTTAAAATATTGCAACTATAGGTGTATCCAATCATAATGAGCTTTAGATAAATTTATCATATTTTGATGGCCATATCTTTCTCTTAAATTAAT
The DNA here is from genome assembly GCF_007990345.1 of Gossypium hirsutum. Classification (NCBI taxonomy): domain Eukaryota; kingdom Viridiplantae; phylum Streptophyta; class Magnoliopsida; order Malvales; family Malvaceae; genus Gossypium; species Gossypium hirsutum. The sequence continues at coordinate 31,430,970 of NC_053435.1, read as the reverse complement.
CACAATTCAAGTGGATCTTTCACAATCAAAACTCTTTTTCTATCGATTTCAATATAAAGGTAAGTATCCAAGTATCATGCACAAAATAATTAAATAATTGAATCTTTGTCTATTAAAAGATGTAGATATTTATAGTAAGAGCGATTCATACTAAATATAATTTTTCTTTATTCACAATCTCAATATAAAATCCACTACAATGAAGATATTTGAGAACTTAATAATTTCCCTTCCTTAAAGAATATAAAGAGAAACACAATATTTGGGCATACGAAAAAGCATGCAACCAATGATCTTTCATATCCCATTAATAAGATAAGTTATATTTACCATTTGAAAGGTTATCTTGAGAACTATCATTGTTCTCTTATTTATTACTATAGTATTCCATTGGTAAGATAAGTTATATCTACCCTTTGAAGGGTTATCTTGAGAACTCTCATTATCCTTTTATTTATTACTAAGTTTTCACTTCTAGTGGTTATTATTATGCCACTTATCACGTCCTTGATTATAGATTAAATTCTTTGTATGGTTGTATTCACTTCGAGGAATGTAACAAATCTAGTAGGACCGACTTCTAACTATATGTGCCCAAATATAAAGTAACACAATAATAATATATATCTGCCAAAATCCAAGCTTTTAAAATATTAAATAAGATATGATATTTGAATGAATAACTATGGTGCAGGTTCGACTCCCACTATAATGATTTTGAATGTTGTCCATGACATGTGATTTAGTTAATGCATAATTTAGCAATGTGTGATGTCTTTAGGAATGAAGAATATGAATCCTTTTGATCTTGGCACATTGAAATAATGAAATGAGGTCAGTAGATTGGTTAATTTGATGCATACATAGAAATAACATGTTTGATGATCTTGCTTGAGCTATGCAAATGGTGTGTGGCTTAGCTATGGTTGATGTTGTTTACTTGATGAATTAAACTTGAATATGTCACAAAGGTAGGCTAAGAATTGCATATAAAAGAAATGGTAAGTTACAATTGGTAGATAGGTTGAATATGTTTTGCTTTTGACCATATGTATATTTAATTCCATTTCAATGGTATTATGACTGATGTCTTATTGACATTGTTCTAGGTTGAACAAACATGTTTTGGTATAAGTGAATATGATATAAGAATGTGTGTATTAATTGTGTATTGTTGCCAAAAATTGGGGTAATGTCATGACCTCAGACTTTTGACATCCCAACATTGCCATCACAATGAGTAACGTCGTACGAGCATAGACAGGACGTCGCAACATGACATACTATGTTAGCCACATTGTGATGAGAACATGATGAAGTCGTGACATCATCCACACATTTTAAAATCCTTACAATTTGGTCCTAATTCAAATGTGAACTATTATAAGAAAGAGTATTCTTAAGCCTGTGTAAGCCTTATGTGACACCCCTAACCCGTATCTATCACTGGAATAGGGTTACAAGGCATTATCGGATATTACACATCATTCACATACATTTAAGCAATCATCATCTTAAACTATTCTCAAACATTCACATTGTCCCTTATAAAGTTCTAAAATACCTTAAAACATGTATAAGAGTGGTTCGGGACTAAACTGATCACATATGAAAGTTTTTGAACACTTAGAAAAATTATGCAATCACAGGTCACACGCTCGTGTCATAGGCCGTGTGAAAACAGGGCATACATACTGACTTGTGCCAACGGCTGGAGACATGCCCGTGTGCCTTGGTCGTGGTTGAAACTGACTTGGGTCACACGACTAACCACACACCCCATGTGTCTAGCTCGTGTACCTTTCAAAATGGCTAGACACGCCCACGTGCCAAGGCTGTGTGCCTTACACGGCCACCAAACATGCCCGTGTGTCTAGGCTATGCTCGAGACTGACTTTAAATTGTAGGACTACCCCAGGGGACACACGGTTGTGTAACATGACCGTGTGTCACACACGGCTGAGACACACGCCCGTGTCTCTATCTGTGTGGACAAAAAATTAGGCCATTTGCAAAGCCAATTTGTCACCCTAAACTCATACACACATAGCAACCAATATAACACCATTTCAACACAAAAATAGGCAGCCAAACATACCAAATTGACTATTTTCACTAAGCCATATATTAACACATTATAAGCATCCAATTTTATCATATAACATAGCTAACTTATATGGCTAAAACATACCAACCTTTACATCATTAACAAGCCAAATTACATGGCTAACATCATAATTCAAAACATATCAAATTAACATTAGCCTATACATGCCATATACTAAATACACAATGCTTCAAATGTACCAAAATAATGATTGATAGTGTGATGACAATCCTTGACAATCACCGAGCTCACGGTAGCTTCGATAATCTATAAGAAAATTGAAAAACACACAAAGTAAGCTTTCCAAAGCTTTGTAAGCCATATACGAATAAACTTATCATATATCACAATTATAAACCAATTTATTCATATGAATCATGGCATAACACAATAGCAAGTTCATATTTCTCATTTAGCTCAATTGTTTATAATCACTTACTTATAAGTACATCACATTTCCTTGTAGCTTACCTATCAAAAGATCATATTCATACTTACCTTTTAGTGCCAAATTCCATATACAGTTCATAGTACCTGAATCGAATGTACATTCACATAGTTATTCATTTCTTGGGATGCCCGTTGAACCGTTCAAAATCAATAAGGATACTCAGATAATTCCAAAAGCTTGTACAAAGCTAACGTCCCAGACGTGGTCTTACATGTAATCAAATATCGATGCCACTGTCCCAGACAGGGTCTTACATGAAATCATATATGATGTCGATGTCCCAGACATGGTCTTACACGTAAATCTCAAATCAATGCCAACGTCCCAGACGTGGTCTTACACGAAATCTCATATCGGAATCCTATGTCATGACATATGTATCCTAACTATTTCTATGGTTCGTACAAGACTTTTCAGACGTCATCACATTGTCGAAACTTCCTCGGATTTCTTATATTCAACTCAAATAGCCATTCATCACTATTCATTAACATATAAGTAGCAATAATTCAATTCAAACACATTTATTTGTATATCGACTTACCTCATTTGAGAATGAACAAAAACGAACGGCTACTCAACTACTTTCGTTTTCCCTTGATTTAATTCTATTTTCTTTGGTTCATAATCTAAACACATTCAAATTTAACTCTTTTATTCACCAAATCATTCAATTCAATCCATTTACACATATGTAAGGCATTTTACAAATTAGCCCTCATATTTTCACATTTTAACACTTTAGTCCCTAATTCATAAAATCAAAAAATACACATAATTTCATATTACACATGCTAGGCCGAATTTTCCTCTAACCCATATAAGCCCATATATTTCATTTATTTTACATTTTAGTCCCTCAAAATCTCATTTTCACAATTTAGCCCATAATAATCAAATTCATCAAAAATCCCAATGCAAAACATATTTATCTATCATCAAGCTTTCATATTTCATCAATTAATATTACAAAGCTTGCAAAATCAACAATGGCATAACTCAAAATAATCATCAAATTCTGAAATTGAGGCATGGGCTTAATAGAACACAAGGCAACAATCACAAAAACATAGAAATCATCAAAAACCGAGCAAAATACATACTTCAATCAAGCACAACCACAGTGGAACCCTAAATGAACTTTTATCTTATCTTTTCTTTTAATTTTTGGTGATAGTGATGATAATTTAAGCATATAATGACTTTGTTTTATTTAATATAGCATTAATAATCAAATCCAATTTTACCTTTTATTAAACCATATAAAAATAACTTAAAACAAGCCCATTTATGTCCATCCATCATTCAAATGGTCTAATATCATCATAAGGACCTTTGATTATAAAGACACATTAATTCGACCATTATTCAAATAGAAGGACAATTTTGCATTTTCTACGATTTAGTCCTTTTACATAATTTGACACACAACCGATAAAATTAAATCACAAAATTTTCACAGATATCAATTCACATATAATAAGCACGGAAAATAATATTAAAATATTTTTTTGACTCGAATTTGTGGTCTTGAAACCACTATTCCAACTAGGGTCTAAACTAGGCTGTTACACCTTATTATTAGTTATATATCTTATTATATGCCAGTATTTCTTGCATCTATGTGTATAAAATCATAAATTTAATTGATAATTGATGCTTCGAAAATTAGAGTAATATTCTGTAGATCGGATCCAACGATCGAATTGGACGAGGGGTGTTACACCTTATGACTAATGATCAAGGACCCAAAGAAATTTGGGTCCCAAAATCCAAGTGTCTATTGTAGGTATGTTGGAGCAATTAAGAAAAAAGAAAATTTATTTGGATGCTCTTAGCACACAAAAATGAAAGATGGGTAACCTCTAAACCAATACCTTTTTAAAAATGATTAAATTGGTTGTCTGTTGATGTTTTTTCTAAGCATGATTATTGAATTGATGGATATTATTGATATCTTAGAAATATTCTTCAGATGTTCATGTATGGTTTGTGGTTAAATGGTTGATTTTAATATGATCATGCTTGAAAATATTCATAGGCTGCATGTGTAAAAGCTCATTTTTAATGGAGTTAGAAATAGTGGTTTTGAGGTCGCAAATCCGACGAGTGAGTCCGTAATATTATTATTTAATATTTATGAGCCAAATATAGAATTTCATTGAAATTTGATTTAACGATTTTTGTTAATTAAATGAATAATTAGGTTCAAGTGGTATGTCCCTAAAGTAAAGTGATTTTAAAGGGACCTTATTTCTATAAACTGAACCCGTAAATATTTTTATTAAATATCACAGAATGGTTATATAGGTGTATTAAAATTTGGTTAAGTGATTTTGTAACACCCCAAACCCGGCCTAGACGTTACGGCCGAATCTGGCGATGCCACATGAGAGTATTTTTAAAAACGCATTGACCTTCAAATCATTCCAATTTTTAACTTTTACTTAGTTCAGGAAACCAGTCTAATTGATTTGATTTAAAACATTTCTTTTATGCAGAAGCTTTTGGAACTAATTAATTTTAGGAAAAATCATTTTTATTTACGGAAACCTTAGTTTTTAGGAAAAATCATGTTATGGATGAGTTGTAGTTTAAACAATCGTAAAGACGTATAAAGTCTCAGATTAAAACCAAACAATCTAAGTCTAGAAGTATATCAAAAACCCCAAATAAGAAGAAAAAATGGAAGTAAACAGAAAATCAGTCTAAGGTTTTACATGTGGCCACCCTCGAGTTCTCCGTTACACCGATCTTTCAAGTCTGGGGATTACCTACACAGATTAAACAGAAAAGGGTGAGTTTTTGCAACTCAGTGTGTAATCCCCACAAAAACATGCATACAGGCATACATTAGAATATAGTCATAATCAGTCTGGGCCAGAGCCCCTTATAGAAATCAGTGTGGGCCTTAGCCCACTAGATGCAGAATCAGAAATGTACTAGGGCCTTAGCCCAATCAGATACAAAATCAGACCTATATATTAGGGCCTTAGCCCATCTCAGGTACAGTATGCAGAACATAATAGATTAAATAGAGTCCTACCCACCAGCCTCTACACACTAACTCATCTAACCCTACACACCATGTGGGGATAAAATTGACCTACCCATCCCTACACACCATGCTGTACCAAAATTTGGCACATAATCAAATAATTGCAGCTGAGCTACCAGATATCAGGCTTAAGAGCCTTTCAGAATACTTCCTCCAAAAAATCAACCTAACCCCAATGCAATGCATACAAATATGACATTCTAATATGCATACTATTAGATCATACCATCAGTTCAGATATCACTATTCATACTCAGTACAGAAATCAGACAGCTAGAATACTCATTTAGGGGTCTAAGTAACGCTTACCGACCCTACAGTAGGTCCACAATCGACTTGGGCTACCCGTGCAACCTTACAAATCATTTCAGAAAAAATGGATGGGACTACATGCCCATGTGGCTTGCCCGTGTGGGCCCATACGACCCAAATTAGCCTTGGCCTTATGGATCACATGGCCTGGCCCAGAATCCCACATGCCTGTATGGTTCCCCAGTGTGGGCCCACAAGCCCGTGTGGCCCACATGACCTAATAGGTCAAGCCTGTGTGTCGCACACGGCCTCACTGGCCATCACACAACTGTGTTATGCACCGGTCTCATGTGTGCATGGCCAGGTTAGCCGATCACACGCCCGTGTGCTGCCACACGGCTTACTATACGGGCAACCACACGCCCGTGTGGCGTCGACAGAATCATTTTTTGAATTTTTCTAATTCTCATTTTCTATGTTTTCGGGTACACACCTGTGTCAATATTGATGCCTAAACACTCCAAGCACTGTAGAACCTAAAATCGACAATCCAAAGCCCAATTTCAGTCACTTAAATCATCTTTCAATCAAAAACATAACGATACTGACAATTGATACTCTATCAAAACCTCACCTTCGATCGAGATGAAGAACTTAGCACCCTTAAAACAGTAATGTCTGATCTCTAGCCCCTCGACCACCACCTAAAAACCAACCGAAACCCTTCTTAATCAATATTCAGAGAAAGAAACAATTTAAGGCTAAACGAAGACAAAACTTACCTAACGCGTGAACTACGCTGTGCAACCAATACGAGTTGGAAACGAAATTGAGAATAGGAAAGAAAGAGAAAGGCAAATTTCGACAAAAGGGAGGGGGAAAATCAACGGGTAAAATTTGACAAAGTTAGGGGAAAACAAAACGTCAAAAGATGAGTTTAACCCCTAATCCACAACCCCTACAATATCCTCTTAACAACTGCCCACTATTAGAATTCCACCTCCCATCAAACTCTTCCACACACCTAGTACATTTGGAAGCAAAAAGATATTACACTCATTCTTTCCACTGAGATTCGAACAGAGGACCTCAATCACCCCATCACACATCTTAACCACCAGACCAGCAGGCCTATTTTGATATGTTTTTGTAAAAAATAAATATAAGCCTATTGACTAGGGAAAGGGCTTTAGTCTTAAAAATACAAAATTTGCCCAAGCTAAGGCTTGAACTTGGGACCTCACACACACATCCAGAACACTTAACCACTGAAGCAGATACACACTTGTGTCATATTTAATCAAAACATAAATTAAAAACTTGGGGCGTTACAATTCTACCCCCTAAAAGAAAATTTCGGCCTCAAAATTTTACCTGATTAGAAAAGGTGAAGATGCTGCTGATGCATTGAATCCTCCGGCTCCTAAGTGGCCTCCTCAGTGCTATGATTCTTCCACAACACCTTTACTAAGGGGATAGATTTTCTTCGTAGTACCTTAATATCACGATCTAGAATTTGAACCGACTCCTCCTTAAATGTTAGATCTGGCCTAACCTCAATTTCCTCCACAGGAACTATATGCATGGGATCAGAGCGGTAGCGTCTGAAGATCGAGACATGGAACACATCGTGAATACGATCTAGCTCTGGAGGTAACTCCAATTGATAAGCGACCGATCCAACTCGTTTTAGAATTTGATACGGTCCAATAAACCGAGGGCTCAGCTTGCCTTTGTGACCGAACCTCAGGATCTTCTTCCATGGCGAGACCTTAAAGAAAACAAGGTCTCCCACAAAATATTCTATCTCTAGATGCTTTAGATCTGTATAAGACTTCTGCCTATCAGAAGTCACTTTCAGATAATCTCGAATCAAACAGACTTTTTCCTCAGTCTTAGAAACCAACTCCGGACCTAGAATACGTCGCTCACCCAACTTAGTCCAGCATAGGGGAGTTCGACACTTACGACCATACAATGCCTCGTAAGGTGCCATCTGTATACTAAATTGGTAGCTGTTATTGTAAGTGAACTCTGCTAATGGCAAGTACTCCTCCCAACTGCCTCGGAAATCAATCACATAGCTCCTCAACATGTCCTCCAGTATCTAAATCACCCTCTCCGACTGACCATCTACCTAAGGATGTAAAACAGTACTGAAGTCTAACCTCAAACCCAGAGCCTCATGAAGTTTCTTCCAGAATCGAGACGTGAAATAAGGATCCCTATCAGAGACGATCGATGTAACAACCCGATTTTAGGCTTAATCAGAATAGTGGTTCCAAAACCACTATTCTGAGGTCAGAAAAATTATTTTTAATATTATTTTATGTGTCATAGCATGATTATAAAAGTATATGAAAATTTTGGTGAATTAATTTTAGCAATTGTGAACTTAATTGAGAAAAAGGACTAAATCGCACAAAGGGCAAAAGTTTTGTTTTGCAAGTAAATGTGTTAAATAGCTAGAGAACCATAAATAGGGGCCTTTAAATAGACCTTTAGGTAAAGACTTGGACGGCCATAGAGATAAAGATATTGAAAAGTCAAAATTGGTGGGTATTAGGTGACTTATTTGGTATTAAAATAAAACAAAAAGGAAAAAGTTGTCATCTTTTCATCGTTCTTCTTCATCCACCAAAAATACCAGCAAAGAGGGGGTTTTTAAAGCTAAAAAATATCAGCCACTCTTCACCCTTGCAAGTAAGTGATTTTGATGGCATTTCTTGATAATTTTTGTACTTTTGAGACCCTTGTAGCATAATCTAGCTAATGAGGGGACTATTTTTCAAAATGGTTGAAAGTTTAGGGTTTTTCCATGAGATTATCCATGTGTTTTGCTGAATTTTTATGGAATAAAATGAGTCTTGGTTGTGTAATAAACAACTTTTGTGAAAGAAGTTTGCATGAAAACACTTAAAAAGGGCTATTTTGTAAAGTTGTAAAATAAGTTGTAAATGTGTGAAATAATTGAAAATGTGAGTTGCTATAGTTATAAAAAGTATTCGGCTAGTCTTGCTAAAGGAGGAAATTCGACAAAATTGATTTACGAGCCTAAAGGAAAAATCGTAATTTTTGTAAAGTCTAAGGGCAAAATGGTTATTTTGCAAAATTGTGAATTATAAAATGTTTTAATTAGTGTAATGATTAAATGAGTGAATTTCATCATGTTAGATCAAGAAAATCGAGATTTGGGCTTAAATCAAAAAGTAAGAGGTTATGGACTAAAATGGAGTAATTAACCGAAATGGCATTTGAGGTAAGTCCATGTGACTAAATAAACATGTTATTCATGTTATTGTTAATATACTTGAAATCTATTTTGCTATGATTGTATTTAATTATATGTTGATGGAATATGACATTCCATTGAAACAAGTAGTACGTAAATAATGAAAAATTTAATGTTATCATGTATTATTCGATTAGTATAGTATGAATTGTTGATTTGCATTGTGAATGAGAATTTATATAATAAAGACTTCCGGTTGAACATGAGGAATAGATTTGGATATTCATGCCATGACATTGGGTGATATGTGTGCTAGTGTAAGACATGTTTGGGACATGATCGGCCACATTACAGGAGCCAGTGTAAGACATGTCTGGGACATGCATCGGCCTCGAGATATACAAGTCAGTGTAAAACATGTCTGGGACATGCATCAACATTGAGACGAGAGCCAGTGTAAACCATGTCTGGGACATCCATTGGCCTCAAGATATACAAGCTAGTGTAAGACCTGTCTGGGACATGGCGTTAGCTTGTTATGTGTCAGTGTAAGACCTGTCTGGGACATGGGATCGACACTGATAGATGAGAGCCAGTGTAAGACCTGTCTGATAGGCATCGGCCTCGATATATGAAAGTCATTGTAAGACCTGTCTGGGACATGGAATCGACTTTGATGTGCTAGCCAGAGTAAGACCATGTCTGGGACATGCCGTCAGCATCTTATCCCATGTTTGGGGCTATTGAATATACTGTAGTATTCCAAATGGTTCAATGGGAGATTTACAGTTTATATCGAAATGAAAGAACTTATGACCACGTGGTGAGTGGTACAGGTACTTACATGAAATTGATGAGATGTGAATTCAATTCATGTTGTATGATTAGTAAGGAATGAATATGAGCATGTTGAGTAACACAGGTATGTATGTCAAGCTCATGAGAAATGATTTCGGTTTATGATGCATATTGGGTGAAGATGTAAATAGGTAATTCATGCCTATAAGAATGATTTTGTAATGACCTTATGATTATAGGTCTATATTTATGATGTATAAATATGTATCTTTACCAATGTGGTGAAAATGAATTAATAAGGTGTGATAAACTTAGTATCATTAATTTACACTAAAACAGTTTTGGACAGCAGCAGTCCGACTTTGAAAATTCACCAAAAATTGTGAAAATTGAGTTAGAGGCTGAATAAAATATGAAATTAAATCTTAATGAGTATAGTTTCACATAGGATAAACGCTGTAAGCAAAGGAGTTTCATATTATGAAGTATTTAAATTGTTGTGAGACAGAGTCAGAATGATTTTGAAATTCTCTGTTCTGATTTGAGAAAATCATTGAAAATTATAAAAAACTAATTATGGGTTATAATTTATATTCTTAGAATCCTTGATGAGTTTTATTTTCAAGAGAAATAGACAGAAACATCATCCTAGTCCCGTATTATGAGATAATTAATTTTTAGTGAAGAGGGGTCAGAACTATCAAACAGTGAGAAAGGGTAACTTTAAAGAATAAACTGTACTTATTGACTAGACAAAAAATTTTGAAAATTTTATAGTAAGAACATATGTGAGTCTAGTTCAATAGAAAATTTTTGGATCTTAATTTGGGTTTTTTTAGCTCCTAATATAAATAATTTAGTGACTGTGACTCTAGAAAATATCTTGACCTAAACATAGTTAAATAGGCAATTATGAGAGTATTACCTTGAGATCATTTTGTAAAAATTGGTGGAAGCATATTGATAAATTGCTTATTATTTTTATATGGACTTACTAAGCGTGAAGCTTACTCCCTCCTTTCCATTTCTCTTAGCTTTGTCAGGTTAGCTCGGGGTTGGAGATCATCGGAGGCAGCATCACATTATCAAGTCACTACCTTTGGGATAACGAAGCACATGTTAGAAATTTTCAAGTGAGTGGTATGTATAGGGATCTAGTTTTATGACATGTGTTATCATGATTAAGTTATATGTATTTGGCCATGAGATATGGCTCATATTGATTATGGTTTGTAACTCTAGCTATTCATGTTGTGTCCAATGTTTATGATGTGATTATGTTTGGTTGCCATCCATGTTGGTAATATGACATGTGTATTGGATGTATGCTCTATGACCATTTAAGGTGATCATAGTTATGTAGTAATTGTATGTTATAAAAACAACATGACGAAGGTTAAATATGAGTGCCCGAGGGGTAAGTTGGTAACTTAGTATAATGGTAAAAGTGGTCACCAAAATGACGGGTCTTGTGAATGTGAATTAATGAATCTAGACTTGGTATTTTATGAGTAAGTCAATTATATATAAGTGGACATGTCAATGTTATGAATGTGTCTTACTAAGGGGTGTTTAATCACTAAAATGATGCCTGATTTGTGATTTTGATATGCATTAGGTTGTAAGGGATTATAGGTAACATGAAGGCTTGGAAAATAGCTTAAGTGTTGGCCACAAGGGCTGAGACACAGCCGTGTGTCTCAACCGTGTGAGGGACAAGGCTTGGAGACATGGGTGTGTGGCCCAGCCATGTGGTTCGATTTGGATGCTGACGTCATAAACAGAGAGTTACACGGCCTGAGGACACGGGGGTGTCAAAGACACACTGGCATGTCCATATGTCCACACGGGCGTGTGACCCTGTTTCAAGGGAAAATTTTCTAAGTTTTCCTGGAACTTATCAAAGTTCTAGGTTTATTCCTAAATCAATCCTAATGTATGTTTTGGGCTTCGTAGACCCAAATAAGGGATGACATGCATGTGTTTGAAAAGTTTTGAATTAAAAGAAATTGTATGGCCCACTTTTTGCATGTATGTGTATGTTTAAGTTTGGTAATGCGTCGTACCTTGTCCCGGTGTCAGACACGGGTACGGGGTGTTACAATTGAGACATGTACCCTATGTAGCCTCAATATTTCATACATGTAGAGTTTAGCCAACTTTTACAGAGAAAAGTCTATCCTGACCAGAATGAAGTGAGCAGAATTGGTCAATTGATCAACGATGACCAAGACATAATCCTTCTTAGTGGGTGTTAGAGGTAACCCACTAACGAAGTCCATTGTTACTCGCTCCCATTTCCACATTGATATCTTAACCGGCTGTAGCAAACCTGAAGGTAATTGATGTTCAGGTTTAACTTGCTGGTAAGTCAAACAACGAGCAACAAAGTTAGTAACCTCACGCTTCAACCCTGGCCACTAGTATAATTCTCGTAGATTTCGGTACATCTTGTTCCCGCCAGGATGCATAGCATAAGGGCTACTATGCGTTTCCTTCAGAATCGGCTACTTTAAATCCCCATTATTTAGCACACAGATCTGACTGCAAAAACATAATACCCACTCGTTGTTAATCCCAAAATCAATAGTAACACCACTCTCAACCTGACAAAAATGCATATCAAGAGACTTATCCCCCATCTGTTTACCTCTGATCTGATCAATCCATGTTGGTTTTACCTGAAGTTCTACCAACAGACTCCCATCGTCAAAAAGGCTAAGTCGAGTGAACATCGCTCTCAGATTAGTCATAGCCCTGTGGCTTAATGCATCAGCCACCATATTGGCCTTACCAGGATGGTACTCCATAGCGCAGTCATAATCCTTAAGCAGTTCAACCTGTCTACTCTGCCTGAGGTTTAACTCATTTTGAATGAGGAGATATTTGAGGCTTTTATGATCAGTGTAGATAGTACATTTCTCACCATACAGGTAGTGCCTCTAGATTTTCAGTGCAAAGACTATTGCCGCCGACTCCAATCATGCGTTAGATAGTTAACCTCATGAGTCTTGAGCTGACAAGACACATAAGCAACCACTTTTCCATCTTGCATCAATACACTACCCAAACCCACATGTGACTCATCACTATATGTTACAAAGTCTTTACCGGGCTTAGGCTGTATCAGAACAGGAGCCTGAGTTAAAACAGGCTTGAGCTTATCAAAGATCTCTTGTTGTGCATCAGTCTAAGCGAAAGGAACTCCCTTACGTAGAAGCTTAGTCAATGGAGCTGCGATCAAGGAGAACCCTTCTACAAAACGTCGATAATATCCTGCTAGCCCCAGAAAGCTACGGATTTCAGACACATTCCTTGGTCATTTCCAATCCAACACCGCCTCAATTTTACGAGGATCGACTCGTATCCCCTCACCAGAAACTACTTGTCCCAGAAATGTCACCTGCCAAAGCCAGAACTCACACTTGCTGAACTTCGCATACAACTGTTTCTCGCGAAGAATCCGTAGAACCACTCTGAGATGCTCATCATGCTCATCGTCTATCTTAGAATATACTAAAATGTCATCGATGAATACCACCACGAATTGGTTCAAATAGGGTTGGAACACTTGGTTCATCAAATCCATTAATGCCGCTAACGCATTAGTCAAACCAAAGGCCATAGATAGGAACTCGTAATGTCCATACTACATCCTAAATGTCGTCTTATGCACGTCAGCCTCCTTTACTCTCAACTGATGATATCCCGATTGCAGATTGATCTTAGAAAACACAGAGGCCCCTCTGAACTGGTTGAATAAGTCATCTATCCTCGAGAGTGGGTACTTATTCTTGATCATTAGCTTGTTCAATTGACAGTAGTCAATACCCATCCTTATTGTCCCATCTTTCTTTTCATAAATAGAACAGGTGCTCCCCACGAAGACACACTGGGATGAATGAACCCACGGTCTAACAATTCTTGAATCTGAGCCTTCAACTCTGTAAGCTCATTCGGTGCCATTCGGTAAGGGGCGATAGATACTGTAGCTATACCAAGAATCAACTCAATCCCAAACACTACCTCATAGCTCAGAGGCAACCCCAGTAGCTCCTCAGGAAACACATCTGAAAAGTCCCTCACAGTTCTGATGTCTTTAACTGAAGAGTCCCCAGATTCAGAAACACTGACGTAGGCCAAGAATGTCTCACACCTGTTTCTTAATAACTTTTCTGCCACTAACGCAAAAATCACATTAGTCAAATAGTCATGTTGTTCCCCAATCACGACTACCTCACTGTCCTCCTCGGTCCTCAAGACAACCCTTTTCATCGTACAATCTAGACACACCTGATGTTTAACCAGCCAGTCCATTCCCAAAATCAGATCGAACTCACCAAGTGGAAGCTCTATTAGATTATCCAGAAATACTACCCCTTGGACCTCTAGCGGAACATCTTTATACAATCTACCAACCCAGACAGATTGCCCCAAAGGACTCAACACAGTTAGCTCACTATAAGTACTCTCGACAATAATCCCCAAGGTTTCAGACACAGTACTAGCTATATATGAATGCGTAGAGCCTATGTCTATCAGTGCAAGATAAGGTACATTATAAATTAAAAATGTACCCATAATGACATCTAGAGCATCTCTATCCTCACGACGACGAGCAACATAGACCAAAGCAGGCTGCCTTACCTTAGTAAGTCCAGCACCTCAGCCCGGTGCTCTCTGTCCTCGGCCTATGCTGTTACCACCTCTCGTCTGACCTCGGCCCTTAGGTGGCTGCTGAACTACCCTCGACGGCTATGCATTCCCAATAATCGGAGCTTGCATCTGATCAGTTCTCAATGGACAATCTCTAACACGATGCTCAGTGGACCCGTATCTCAGACATACCCCAGTAGTCTTCCAACACTTGCCCGAATGGCGTCTACCACAATGTCCACGAAGCGCCACCCCAGTAGGTGCCACAGGGGGCCTAACTCTCACTAGCCAATTAGACCTGGCCTTTTTCTTAGGCCTCATCCTAGAACTCGAGGGCTCCAAATCCCTCTTACTCTTCCCTCTGTCTCAGTTTTGGCACTCAGTGCGCTTCACCTCTTCAGCGATCTTTGCCTTCTCCACTAGAGCAGAAAAATCACGCTCCCTCTACGGAGCTATCAGGACTCACAAACTGTCCCCGAGACCATCCTCAAATCAATCACAACGCTCATACTCAGTCGCTACCATGCCTCACGTATAACGGCTCAATCTCAGGAACTCAGCCTCATACTCGGCCACTGAACGGTCTCCCTGGGTGAGGTTAAGGAACTCATGCTTCCTGGTATCAATGTAGCTGGCCCCTACATACTCACCCTAGAACGTAGTCTTAAAATAATCCTAGGTCAATTGGTCAGGCTACGTGCCCTCATTAACCGTGAGGCACCATTGGTATGCCTCATCACGTAACAGAGAAACAACCCCCTTAAGCTTCTACTCAGCAGTAAAATCTAGGTCGTTCATAATTCTCTTCGTGGCCTCCATCTAGTACTCTGCCACATTAGGGGTGACTCCAGTGACACCCCTGAACAACTCAGCCCCATTGGACCGGAGTAGTTCCATAACTGACCCTCAGCCTTTAGTTCCGGTGTTGGGCCCAATGACCCTCTCCAAAATTCGTAGCTTGGGACAGTGCATCATCCCCAGTTGCACAATCTCGAGACCAAGTCTCTATCACAGGAGATATCGGTGTCTCGCTAGTGTCTAAGTTAGGCAGATTCCAGATGATGAGGACCTCGCTTGAGCCCCTCTACGGCCTTTACCACGACCTCTGGTACTCATCCATGAGTACCACGTGCACTTATCGTAAATTTTAAAATTTATTTGTGTTAACAGTTTTATGCATTAGTTAACAGTTTCGATATTTTATTAACAAATATTTTATACAGTACGGTATCAGAATGTTCAGAGTAAGTTATCGTGAGTAGTAATCTCACTACAGTTTTCAGTTTACACTACCTAGAGTGTTCTCAGTGTAATATACTACCTAAACTAGTTTCAGTATATTCTAATCATACTTTCAGACAATTTTAAATAGAGTTCCAAAAACTTACAAGATCGACGCTAGAGACTCGGTGTACCACATATTTAGTCCAAAGACATTTCAAATCACTTAAAAATCATTTCTTAAATTTTTTAACCCAAATCCACAACCGAGTTCTGCAACCTGGCTCTGATACCACTAAATGTAACACTCCAAATCTGGCCTGAACGTTACGGCCGAATCTGGAGATCTCACATGAGAGTATTTTTGAAAATGCATTGACCATCAAATCGTTCCAATTCTTAACTTTTACTTAGTTCAGGAAACCAGGTTTTAATTGATTTGATTTAAAACATTTCTTTTACGTGGAAGCTTTTGGAACTAATTAATTTTAGGAAAAATCATTTTTATTTATGGAAACCCTAGTTTTTCGGAAAAACCGTGTTTTGGATGAGTTGCAGTTTAAACAATTGTAAAGACGTATAAAGTCCCGAATTAAAACCAAACAGTCCAAGTCCAGAATTAAATCAAAAACCTAAAATAAGAAGAAAAAAAACTGGAAGTAAACGAAAAATCAGTCTAAGGTTTTAATATATGGCCACCCTTAAGTTCTCCGCTACACCGATCTGTTAAGTCTAGGGATTACGTACACAGATTAAATAAAAAAGGGTGAGTTTTCGCAACTCAGTGTGTAATCTTCACAAAAACATGCATACAGGAATACATCAGAATATAGTCATAATCAGTCTAGGCCGGAGCCACTTACAGAAATCAGTATGGGCCTCAGCCCACTCAGACGTAGAATCAGAAATGTACTAGGGCCTTAGCCCAATCAAAAATAGAATCAGACCTATATATTAGGGCCTTAGCCCATCTCAGATACAGTATGTAGAACAGAACAGATTAAATAGAGTCCTACTCACTAGCCTCTACACACCAACTCTGTCCAACCCTACACACCATGTAGATCTAAAATCGACCCACCCATCCCTACATACCATGCTGTTCTGAAATGCGGCAGATAATCAGATAATTGCAGCTGAGCTGCCAAATATCAGGCTTAAGAGCCTTTCAAAATACTTTCTCTAAAAAATCAACCCAACCCCGATGCAATGCAACATACAAATATGACATGCTAATATGCATACTATCAGATCATACCATTAGTTCAGATAACACAGTTCATGCTCAGTACAAAAATCAGACAGCCAGAACACTCGTTTAGGGGTCTAAGTAACGTTTGCTGACCCTACAGTAGGTCCACAGTCGACTTGGGCGACCCATGCAACCTTGCAGATCATTTCAAAAAAGTGGATGGGCTCGCACGCCCAAGTGGCATGCCCGTGTGGGCCTACACGCCTGTATGGCCCATATGGCCCAAATTGGCCTTAGCCATGTGGATCACACGACCTAGCCAAAAATTCCACACGCCCATGTGGTTCCCCCGTGAGGCATAAGCTATAACTTTTCCTTCCTGCATCAAAACACAGCCCAAACCATTTAAAGATGCATCACTATAAATAACAAATTCTTTACTCGATTCTGGTTAAACTAGCACTAGAGCTTCGGTCAAAAGGGCTTTCAATTGATCAAAACTTATCTGGCACATTTCTGACCACTCGAACTTAACATCTTTCTGAAGTAGCTTTGTCATCGGGGCTGCAATCATAGAGAAATCTTTCACGAACCGTCTATAGTAACCAGCAAGTCCCAGAAAACTTCGGACTTCAGAAACATTTCTCGGAGGTTTGCAATCAAGTATAGTTGAAATCTTACTCGGATCAACCTGAATCCCCGATGCTGATACAACATGGCCTAGAAAACTGAATTCACGTAACCAAAACTCACATTTACTGAACTTTGCATATAACAGTTTATCTCGCAAAGTCTATAATATAGGTTTCAGATGTTTGGCATGCTCGATTTCATCTCGGGAGTAGATTAAAATGTCATCTATGAACACAACTACAAATCGATCCAGATACTGTCTGAAGATTCAATTCATCAAATCCATAAAAACAATAGGTGCATTAGTAAGTCCAAAAGGCATAACCAAAAACTCATAATGTCTGTACCTTATTCCGAAAGTAGTCTTTGGAACATTGGAGTCTTTAACTAGTAATTGATAGTAGCTTGATCTCAAATCTATCTTTGAAAACACTATAGCCCCTTTCAGCTGATCGAACAGGTCATCAATCCATGGCAACGGATACTTATTTTTTATAGTAACCTTATTGAGTTGTCTATAGTTGATACACATTCTCATAGTTACGTCTTTCTTTTTCACAAATAAAACTGGTGCACCCCAAGGAGAGAAATTGGGTCACGCAAAACCTCTATCTGTCAACTCTTGCAACTGAGCTTTCAATTCTTTTAGTTCAGTAGGCGCCATTCTGTAAGGAGCTATCGATATCGGAGTCATCCCCGGTACTAACTCAATACCAAACTCTACCTCTCGAATAGGTGGCGAACCTAACAATTTTTCAGGAAACACATCCGGATACTCACACACAATTGGTACTGATTCGATCTTTCTTTCAGCTACTTTATTATCAAGCACATGTGCAAAGTAAGCTTCACAACCTTTTCTCACATACTTCTAAGCTAACATCGAAGATATCACTGTCAGTAAACCATTCAGATCATTAGATTCAATCCGAATAATCTCATCATTTTGGCACCGTAAATCAATAGTCTTTCTTTCGTAGTTTACAATAGCACCGTGCAAAGTCAACCAATCCATACCCAAAATTATATCGAACTCATCAAATGGCAACAACATCAAATCAGCTAGAAAACACAAATCTCGAATCATCAAAGGACAACTCTTACACACTTTATTAACCATAACACATCAGCCCAAAGGGTTTGATACTTTAATCACAAACTCAGTAGACTCAACAGGTAAAGTCTTACTGAATACTAGGGTCTCACACACATAAGAATGAGTCGAACCAGGATCAATCAATTCAATTACACTAGTATCATAGAGAGTGAATGTACCAGTAATAACATCGGGGGATGAAGCCTCCTCGCGTGCGCGTATAGCATAGGCTCTGGCAGGTGCATGAGCCTCGGATCTAACTGCTGTATCTTTAGTCCCTCTATAGCTGCTACTCACATTACCCGTATTTCTGGGTGGTATTACTGATCTCGTATTTTTCACTGTATCTTGCTCGACCAACTCAGGACATTCACGGATGAAGTAATCCATCGATCCACATTTAAAACAGGCCCGATCATGCAATCTACAACTGCCAGGATGTCGTTTACCATAATGTTTACACTCAAGTTGATTTGATCTAACATTATCAACACTAGTTACTGAGGTAGCTCTCGATCTCACAAGTGGTCTGTCCCGATCTCATCAAGAATAACCAGGTGTAGCCTTAGAACGGCTAATTTCATCTTGGAACTTCTTTGATACCGATTGAAATGACTTATTCGACAATCTCTTACGTGAATCTCTAGCTTCAAAGTCAGCTTTTCTTTTGTCTTTCCCGAGCTCTTCGGCTTTGCATGCTCGCTCAACTAGTACTATGAACTCTTTTATCTCAAGTATACCAACTAACAGTTTAATATCTTCATTCAGTCCATCTTCAAATCTTTTACACATTATAGCATCGGTCGAAACACACTCTCGGGCATATTGACTAAGTCTCACAAATTTTCGCTCATACTCTGTCACGGTCATCCGACCCTGTTTCAGCTCCAAAAATTCTTTTCGCTTCTGATCAATAAATCTCTAGCTGATATACTACTTACGAAATTTAGTCTGAAAGAATTCCCAGGTCACCCGTTCTTTCGAAACCACTGATACTAGGGTATTCCACCAGTGATATGCTGTGTCTCGAAGCAATGATATGGCACATTTCAAACATTCATCTGGGGTACATGACAGCTCATCAAACACATGGATAGTATTATCAAGCCAGAACTCAGCTCGCTCAACATCATCATCAGTAGCTTTAAACTCTTTAGCCCCGTGTTTTCTGATTTTGTCAACAGGTGGTTTATATAATCTCAGTGGATCACTTACTTGAGGTATAACAGGCATCGAAGATGGATTAGTCTGGGGTGAAGGTTCTTGTGCAACCGGGTTAGTCTAGATATATTGAGTAAACCAGTTATTCATCATTTGATAGAAGGCTTGTTTAGCATCACTTTCTTGATTACTTGAAATCAGTCAAGAATCAGTCGGTGCCGTCCCTTACGCGGGAGCAGGCGCTACACTCTCGATATCATCAGCTACAACTCTGTCAGGATCCATTTACTATATAAAAACACATTTTCAAATGTCAGAAGTCATCACACTATCGCAGTATATAATATGGCATGTATAGCTAGACTCACACACTTTATATTAGTCCTAGAACCGACTAAACTGTAGCTCTGATACTAATAAAATGTAACAACCCCAATCCGTGTCCGTCGCTGGATTAGGGTTAAGAGGCATTACTGAACAATTTACAGTTCATATAAATATGCACAATATATATATTACAAATCAGAATTTTAATCGCATCATAGCTTACAATTTAATCAAATATTAAGTCTAAACTAATTATGTCATTCACAATACAGCTCAAATAACTAACTAAAACTTACCAATAATATACCATTAGGAACTGAAGCTTTCTTATTCATATTTATTGTTTGCGGTTAACTAACAAACCACATAATCAAACCTATTCTTTTTTTCTCTTCACTCATTAATCATATGCCAAATACATCTCATTTAAATGACATATATTTTAATTTGCTAAAGCGTTAGGTGATATAACATAATACACTTTCATTATTATTTAAAAACCGATACATATGATCAATACCAATATATATATGTATATTCAATAGATTTTGTACCAGTATATATCTTTACCACATTTTAACCCAAGGCATATTAATATATTCAAGAACCAAATTACCAGTCAAGTAACTACCTTATTTTATTTTTAGCATATGACCGAATATATTTAATAACTAAATTTAATTATTCAAGTTCAACTTCACATAAATATCTAAACTTAGATTGAAATCCAAATATTCCAAATATATATACTTATAAAAGACAATACATTCATACCATTGCCAAGGTCATTAATCAATATTCAATACTCAAAAACATATTATAATTGCCTCTCATCCAAGCACATAGCATGAAAATCAAAATGAGTTCAGCCCATAATTTAATCAAAATCAAACTCAAGCACAGTAATTAAGCCATTTTCAACGCATGAAATACCTACCACGAACACCATCTATTCATAATACTTATTACTTTAACTAAAATGAATTTAATCTACAATCAAGCATAATCGAATTATTGAAACCAAGCTCACTAAACATTAAAATCAGACACACATATGACCAAGCCTAAGCATAATTAACTAATTCACATTTGCATACTTTATCTTAATATAAACACATCCAAACTAATTTAACATACTTATGACCGATTCTACGATACCACATACAAGGTCATGAGCCAAAATTAAAATACAATCACATAGCACAATTTATAATTATCCATAGCATACGACATTTTGACCAAAATAGACTTAAATCATAACTAAACCGAAACCAAAACCAAGCAAGGTAATTAAGCCATTTTTGCATGGCTAATATACAAACATTTTCAAAATAACTAACCCTGAAGCCAGCCTATACATGCCATAATTTAAGTTTAGCTTATAAGGTACCAAAATAGTAGATAGTGTGATGAACTTGGCTGACAGTCCCTGAGATTGTAGCTTAACTCCAAAATCTATAAAACAAAGTAGACATAACATACAGAGTAAGCTATCAAAGCTTAGTAAGTCATAAGCAAAAGAGTAACCTAATAATATCATCAATTTAATTAATTAAAACAAATTATTTTATCAATATAAATATAGATCCAATCATATAAATTTCATATGATACAATTAAATATTCATTCAAAAAAGTCACTTTGACTGAATGCTCACCTAGCCAAGTGAACTTATTATCATTAAAATTCCAAAGCTAACAGACCATTATTAACCTAGTTCACATACATATAAATGCACAAGCTCATATATTACAAAATAATTTCAACACATATATTAGACTTGTAACCAAATACATGTAATCATACATACTATTAATTTAAACTCATTCCATTATTACTCACATGGCCGAATATACTTATCTAACTCACATATAATTTTCAATTGCATTACACACAGTTTGTAGTAAGTACCAAATTATTCACTTACCATATTTTAAGTAACCAACAAACCAATTCGTACCTGGCCATCTGACCTATTTTACATGTTTGAACATAACTTATCTTTGCCCGATGAACCATTCAGAATTGGATAGGACACTCGAATAATCACACAAATCGTACAATGCCAACGTCCTAGACGTGGTCTTACATGTAGCCACATATCGATGCGTTATCCCAGACAGGGACTTACTCGTAAACACAAATCGAAATCACATATGGATGCCATGATCTTACTCGCACACATATAACAGAATCCTATGTCATGACATATGTATCCTAACTATTCCTAAGGTTCATACGGGGCTCTCGGACGACGTAACTCGGTTGAAACGAATTCAGAAATATAGTAATCAAGCTTTTTCATATTTAGTCATAACCAATATAAATTCTAACATTTCATAAAAACATATAAGTTTAACATTTAACTACCATTAAACACGTCTATTTGCTTATAAACTTACCTCGGACAATGTAAAACGGAACGGAGCGGCTATTCGACATCTTTCATTTTTCCCCGATCCAAATCTGATTTCTTTGGTTCTTGATCTAAACATATTCAAATTAAGCTCATTCAAACATATTTTCATTCAATTTTGTCCAAAAACACATAAATGGGCAAATTACCATTTTACCCCTGACATTTGCAATTTTTACAATTTAGTTCCTATTGCACAAAACACAAAATACACAAAATTTTAGCGTACCCATGATGAGCCAAATTTTACCCACTCTCAAAAAAAATCCATATATTTCATTTATTTCACATTTTAGTCCCTCAAATTATTATTTTTGCAATTTAGTCCTAGTTACTCAAAATCATCAAAAACTCCAATACAAAACATGTTAATCTAAAACATATATTTCTTATTTCACCATCAAACAACAAAAATCACAAGCTCTCAACAATGGCACAACTCAAATATTCATCGAAATAAAAAATCAAGCATGGGTTTTGTAGTACTCGAAGTAACTATCTCAAAAACGTAGAAATTATCAAAAACCAAGTAAAAACGAACCTTGAATCAAGCTTGGAAGGTGGTCGAACCTTTGAAACCTTATTCTTTTCTTTCTTATTTAGCTATTCGGTCTTGGAAGAAAAAAAATATAAACTATGGCTTGTTTATTTATGTTTCATTATATACATATTATTATATATTTTACCATTATAACCTTAACAAATTTAATTAGAAAACATATATAACATGCCCATTACCGTCCACCTATAAACCAATTGTTTATTTGAATTATAAATGCCTCTACTAATAAAGACAACAACAAATTAGCACTTTCACATTTAACCACCAACTTTTCCTTTTAAGCAATTAAGTCCTTTTATTTAATCGGATACACAAATGATAAAATTAAATCATGAAAATTTCATAGATATTAATTCACACATAATATACATAGAAAATAATTTTTAAATATCTTTCTAACTCAGATTCGTGGTCCCGAAACCACCATTTCGATTAGGGTCTAAATCAGGCTGTTACATAGTCTGCATCTGGTTTTCATATTGGCTCACCCATGAGAGGCTTAGGCTGCCATGGCTGCAAGCTTCAAGATCGGATGATGAAGATGATGATTCAGAAAAAAAAAGAGCCCCCTTTTTCTTCTCACGTCCACCTTTTATGTCCTCCTCCAACATTACAGGTGTCCTTTCCTCAAAATTATTTTGTCTTTGTACGTACAGGTTGGTTATACCAGACTGGATAGCTCACGCAATTTTAATTCTTATTCAGACAGTTGCCAGGTGCGGCGACAATTCTCGACGCAACCTAGAATTCACTTATGCAGTGACATTAATGCAAAAAAGATAACAAAATTAAGGATAAAATAGGGTGGGATTCATTGAGTTATAACATGCAATTTACTAAACTAAAAATGTTAAAATATATGCTAAGGATAACTAAATGGGAACAATTTAACCAATAAGTAAGGGGGCAAATCTATGTTCTTTCTAGTGGTATCACAACCCCAAACTTGAGTTTTTACTTTTCCTCAAGTAAAACAGAAACTATCAAGGCTACAAAAATTTTACTAAGTCAAATGATCATTCTAGCAACTTGAACCTTGTAAATTCCCAATGGATGAATCATATTCAGATAAAAGAATATTGCATTGACAATTCATAAGCATGAATGAATAAGGTTGCAACTTCATCAATGCTAGCATCAGGCTTCAAACCCTAAGTTCTATCTACCATTACAACATTTATTGTACAATAATAAATATTTATAAATTATATATACATTTTTCGGAATAAGGGATATCGTTGCATTACTGTACCCTTGTAACAGCCCATTTTTAGTCAAATCAGAATAGTGGTTTTGGAATGAAAAATCCGAGGTTGAAATATTTATTTTATTATTATTATAATTTCTAGAGCATGTTAATAGATTCATATGAAAATTTCATTAAGAAATTTTATCATTTGAATGCTCAATTAGATAAAAAGGACTAAATCGCATAAAGTCAAAAGTTGTGTTCTAATAGCTAAAAAGGTCTAATAGCTATGGAGCTTTAAAGTAGAGGTCCTTATGTGGCAATTAGACCATTTGAAATATGATTAGAGATTTATGTACATGATTAAATGAATTTTAATGATTAATAACAAAGGTTAAATAAGTAAATGAATAAATAAGTTTAGTAAAATAAAGAAATAACCAAATATCATCTTCCAAACAAGTTTCCTCCACCGAATATAAAAATTAGAAACTCCATTGAAGAGGTTTCAAGGTTCAGCCAAGTTCCTTTTGTGCATGTAAGTGGTTTTGACTCAGTTTTAATGATTTCTATGTTTTCAGAGTATTTGTAGCTTAATGTAGAAAGCCCAAGGACTAATTTGCAAAACTGTTAAAGGTTTAAGGTTTTACTGTTGATGAATATATGTGTATTTTGATGTTTGATGATAGAAAATGAATAGTTTTTGTTATATAAACAACATTTATTAAGTGATTTTTGATAAAATTGTCAAATAGGGAATAAATTGAGAAATGTGATAAATTTTGTGGTAAATGTGTGAAATAATGAAAAAATATGGGTTGCTATGGGTATAGGTGATATTCGGCTAGCATGGGTGTAGACTTAATTGCATGAATTTGCATTTTTATGAGCTAGGACTATGTTGTAAAAAAGTTTAAATACTAGGGGCAAAAGTGTAATTTTCCCATAAAATGATTTTTGGGTTAAATTGAATAGAAAGATAATTAAATAAGTTCAATTTGATTATATATAGATCAAGAAAAGTGAAGTTCGAAATTAGATCGAGGGAAAAACAAAATAGTGGATTAATAGCTCGTTTCTCTCCGTATAAATCCGAGGTAAGTTTGTATGTTAATACGCATTATTGAAATTGTGTTTTAAATGCTTTATAATTTTATTGTTGATGAATATGACCTTACAGAAATGTTCGACGAAAATTTGGCAATGTGAAATCCCAATTAAACCTGAGGAATAGATAGGATACAAATGACATATCATTAAGGGTTATTGTGTTTGGGTGTTGGTCCGTATGTTGTAACATCCCTAATCTGACCCTATTCGAGAAGTGGTTTCGGGACCACTAAACCGAGCCGCAAAATAATTAAATGTTAAATTTCATGTCTATTATATGTGAAATTACATGTGTGAAATTTTGGTGTATTGATTTTGTCATTTAGATGTGAATTTTATTAAAGGGGCTTATATGTGAAACATTGAAAATGTATGAGGTTAATTAAAAGGGCCAAATATTTGCATGATTTAAAAGATGGGATTCGCATGTCAAATACACCATTTTAATTTTAGTGGCCGACCATGATTGCACTTAATTTATGTGTATATGTATTTTATATTAAGTAAAATGATTATAATAAAAGATAGTGAGTGATAAGAACATAAGGGAGACTTCATTGTTTTTGGGTTCTAGCCAAAACTAAAGAAAGAGAAAGGGGAAAGTGACTTGGGAATGTTCGGTCTTTTGGAGGCCAATTTCTAAGATTGTTGAATTTGGCCTTTTGCTCGGGGATCGTCAGCAACTTGTCACACTATCACTATCCACTGCTTGGTACTGCTATGTTTTGGATTATCTTATGGCATGTATAGAATAGACTAGTGGCGGAAGAATATTTTGGTTAATGTATATAAGCCATGCGAAAATGGCATCTTTTGAATGTTTACTTAGAGAAGTTTAAATTTTATCCCTGGCTGTGCTTAGTACTTATTTAAATGAATGATCTTTATTTCAAGAAAAAGTTCAAAATTTTACTATTCTGACATGAGTTACAAGTACGGTAATGCCCCTTACCTATTCTGGCGACGGTTACGGGATAGGGGTGTTACATTTTATTGGTATCAGAGCTATGGTTTAGTCGATTCTAGGACTAACGTAGCACGTGTGAGTCTAGCTATACATGCCATAAAGTGATAAAATGATAATGTGATGATTTCTGACAGTTAAAATGTGTTTTTCGTATAATAATAAATTTTGATCCTGATCGAGCTGTAGCAGATGGTATTGAGAGGATTGGAACATGCTTATGATGTGTCAAAATTGAGAAAAGAGCGAATTACGAATATGATATGCTATGTGAAATGTACTTGTTGATTTTTCTATGTGCCTTTTTCGAATAATGCAATGAATTTTATGATATGCATATATAATGTGCGAACTAGAAGTATAAGCCCTAAGGTATGTGATAAATTTAGTAAGTTTTGAGTAATTAAGTTTAGTATAAAAGTTAGAATGGCATGTTATAAAGGTATGATATATGAATCATGGCCCATTGATCTTACTTTACTCAAATTTGTTTACGAGATAGTTGTGTATAAAGCATGTATCCGAATGATCATTAGAAAATAAACTGTGACAATTAGGTGGATATGTGATCCTTGTATATATAGATCGAATGTCAAATGAAAGTTATACATTATGTGCTTGTATACGAATAAAGCAAATGAAATGCTAATGTGATAAATTAGTGAAATGTATACTTGATGGATAAATATGCATAAAAGTTCAGTATGTTATATCCGGGCTAAGTCCCGAAGAGCATTCGTGCTGGTGTTATATCCGGGCTAAGTCCCGAAGAGCATTCGTGCTGGTGATGTATCCGGGCTAAGCCCCGAAGGCATTCGTGCTTTGACAAAATCCGAACTTGAGGTCCGAAGGCCTTTGTGCTGAAATTATTTATGGGTTAAAGTTCCGCAGGTCTTGTACTGGTGATGTGTATTCGGGCCTTCGTGCCTAGCAAGCTTAATGTCAATGATTCGAGCAAGTTTAATGTTCTTCACTATATGAATTCAAAATTAAATGAAAAGATACGTTAAAAGTGTACATCTATGATGTTTTATAGACTTGGTTAAGTTACTTTAATGAATAAGAACGAATGAATATGAGGAACTATATGTGTGAGTTCTTCAACCGAGCACTATGTGTGCGAGATCGGTCAGTGGGCACTGTGTGTGCGGATTTTGTTTCATGTAAGACCTCGTCTAGGACGACGGCATTGATCTGTGATAGTAAGTAAGACCGCATCGAGGACACTAGCATCACTTGTGTGAAGCTTTATGCCTATTCGACTGTACACTGGTAATTTTAACTATGATTGAATGAATTAAATGAACTAAATGTTCAGGTACGTGGAAGTTGATATTCTTTTGGAAATAAGTTAAGTTGAATATTTAGATATGATAAACTTGTAAAGGATATTCATTGGGATGTCTGAGAATATGTGTACTTTCGGCCAGGATACAACTTATACATGAATGAAAATGTGGGTTATGATATGTGAGTTGATGTTATGTATTTGTTTTAAGATAAACAAATGATGTTATAGATCAATGTGAAATCCGTAATGAATTACAATTGTTATTGATGAGCTAATGTTTACATAGACATAATTCAATGAGAGAACGATATCTGAACTTATTCATTAGTAAGATTTTCGGGGACGAAAATCCCTAAAGGGGGGAGTGTTGTAACATCCCTAATCTGACCCTAATCGAGAAGTGGTTTCGGGACCACTAAACCGAGCCACAAAAATAATTAAATGTTAAATTTCATGTCTATTATATGTGAAATTACATGTGTGAAATTTTGGTGTATTGATTTTGTCATTTAGATGTGAATTTTATTAAAGGGGCTTATATGTGAAACATTGAAAATGTATGAGGTTAATTAAAAGGGCCAAATATTTGCATGATTTAAAAGATGGGATTTGCATGTCAAATGCACCATTTTAATTTTAGTGGCCGACCATGATTGCACTTAATTTATGTGTATATGTATTTTATATTAAGTAAAATGATTATAATAAAAGATAGTGAGTGATAAGAACATAGGGGAGACTTCATTGTTTTTGGGTTCTAGCCGAAACTAAAGAAAGAAAAAGGGGAAAGTGAATTGGGAATGTTTGGTCTTTTGGAGGCCAATTTCTAAGATTGTTGAATTTGGCCTTTTGCTCGGGGATCGTCAGCAACTTGTCACACTATCACTATCCACTGCTTGGTACTGCTATGTTTTGGATTATCTTATGGCATGTATAGAATAGACTAGTGGCGGAAGAATATTTTGGTTAATGTATGTGACACCCCTAATTTGACCCTAGTCGGGAAGTGGTTTCGGGACCGCTAAACTGAGTTGCAGAAATAATTGAATATAATATTTTATGTCTATTATATGTATATATGCATGTGTGAAAATTTCATGTTTGAATTTTGTTAATTGTAAGTGAATTTTATTAAATAGGACTTATGTGAGAAAATTTAGAAATGTGCTAGGCAAATGTGAAGTGGCCTATTAATGCATGTTATGAAAATGATGGGTTTGCATGTCAAATTACCCAAAATTTGAGCTAGTGGCCGGCCATGCTATGGGTGGAAACATGTTGGGAACATGTTGGCTTAGTGTGTTATGTTAGAAAGAATAAATAAAGGGTTAGTAATTAAGTAATGAAAAGGGAGGGGTGATGAAAACAAAGTTGTCTCATCCATCCCCCCCCTCCATTTTGCCGTAACTAGACAAAGAAAAGAAAAAAAAAAGAGAGGGTGTTCATCCTTTAACACCTTGGCCGAAAATTTGAAGGAGGAAGGAAGAAGAAAGGTTGAAGAGATTCGGCCATGCATGTAACTAGACTAAGGTATGTTTGATGATGTTCCATGAGATGCATGCATGTTTTAGTTGTTAGTTTGAGTTCTACCTAGCCCATGGTCTAAATCATGCTATGTGATGGAGATGATATTCGGCCATGGGTGTTGTCCTTCTTGGTTGGTGTTTTGATGTTGTGGTGATGAGGCATGAAGATGATTGAGCTTGAGTGTTTAATAAAAAGGTTTGGATGTGAGAGTGTGTGAGGAGTAGAAATGAGGGGTCTTAGCAACTTCATGAAGGTTCGGCCATGGTGCTTCAATATTGCACTTGTGTTTAACCCTAGGATTAATTAGTTATATGGTTAGTATGGGTATGGGTGACCGAATATG
Source organism: Gossypium hirsutum (assembly GCF_007990345.1). Classification (NCBI taxonomy): domain Eukaryota; kingdom Viridiplantae; phylum Streptophyta; class Magnoliopsida; order Malvales; family Malvaceae; genus Gossypium; species Gossypium hirsutum. The sequence continues at coordinate 31,401,384 of NC_053435.1, read as the reverse complement.
AGAGCATGAATAGATGGAGAGTTTAGTGAATCGATATGTGGTAAATGTTAAGTGTTAAATGAGATAGAAATGATAGATTAATGTTGCACATTCGGCTATAGTTAGGCATGTTGATGATCTTATCTTGACTTAGATAATTAGGCATAAAAGGGTGGTAATGAGGTTGAGGTTGTTGAATGGTTAGTTGGGTAACAAATGAAGCATTCGGCCATCACTTGGGAGCTTATGTGATGTTGATTTTAAAATTAGTAAAGGTGATTACCGAATGTCCAAGTATGCATATGCATGTGTGATTAGATTATTGATAGTATGGTAATTGCATGAGGTTATTAGCCGAATAGCTAAGAACATAAAGTAGCAAGATGAAAATTTTACCATGTCGTTTCGTATGTCATAAAATCATTAAAATGTGGATACCAATATATGTAGCAAAGCGGTTAAATGAGTTAATTTATTTGTTTAAGCTCAAGACTCTAAAGGAGAGGCGTCCAACAAGGGAAAGGAAAAAGTGATCGAATAGCCGCCGAAATTGTTCGACCACATCCGAGGTAAGTTTTAAGTGATTAAACGTTGAGTAAATTCAATTATAATAGGACATGATGAGTTGATTTAATAAGATATGATGTGGCCATGATATGTTCTAAGCTCAAATGGTAAGTTCTTAAGTGTTTGAGCTTGGGAATTCAAGGGTAATTTGAAATAGTCAGCTGAGGACAGCAGCAGTAACGTGACTTTAGAAATCACCATAAATTTATGGATTTGAATTAGAGGCTGAATGAGACATGAAATTAAAGCTTAATGAGTCTAGTTTCTTATAAAAGAAACCGTGTAAGCAAAGGAATTTCCGATAATGAGATACTTAAAGTTGTGTGAGACAGCACAGAATGACACTGTAATTGTAACACCCCGAACCCGAGACCGACACCGGAGTCGGACACGAGATGTTAACAAACTTTGAAAAATTTTTCCAGACACTGCCCAGTCTGAGTACTAGTCGCTTCAAAAATCATATCTTGAGTTTCACAACTCAAAAATCAGTTTTGTGATTTTTCCCTGAAACTAGACTCATGTCCCCACCTATGGATTTTTTCTAGAATTTTTGGTCGGGCCAATTAGTACAGTTTATTAGTCAAAGTCTCCCATGTTACAGGGGTCGACTACACTGACCTTTTCCCATTACGACTGGTATATCTCTCTGCACAGAGCTTCAATACTGATGCCGTTTGTTTCTATGGAAACTAGACTCAGAGAGGAATCCATACATATATGGTATGACCCCTAATTATCTCTGGTCAATTTATAGTGAATTTCCAAAGGCGGAACAGTGAATCCAGAAACTGTTCTGTCCCTGTTCCACAAGAACCCGAATATCTCTTTCTGTACTGTTCCTATAATTGTTTCGTTACTTCCATATGAAAGTAGATTCATCAAGGTTCGATTACATAATTTATTCACTATTTAATTCCACTTCTACGAATTCTTGTGATTTTTCCAATCCACACCACTGCTGCTATCAGCTTCTGTTTTCAAAGTGAACCTTACCTAATTTGGGGTTTCATGGACCAACTAGGGCCTTGTCACACATAAGCCCACATATGATCATACTTAGCCATTCTAGTGGCTGATCATTTGCTCAACACTTCCATTCCAACTATAGTTACATCATGAAACCATCTATACATTCATAAATACGAATGGTCTAATGCCATACTCCACTTCTACAAGCCATTTTCGCATGGCTGTACACTTATACATTTCATAAAGTACTCGAAAGACAACAATGGGTAGTCCTATACATGCCATAACAAAATTCAACCAAAATAGTACCCAAAAGAGCCTTTGATAGTGTGGGCGACTTCGACTTCAAGATCCCGAGTCCGATAGCTGGAGAACCAAAAATCTATAAAACAGAGGAGCAATGTAACGAGTAAGCAATTTATGCTTAGTAAGTTTGAGCAAGGAATTCCAGCATAAACAAAGAATATCACACATTTAGCTAAACGGAATATTTCATAATACGCAATTTATCGATATTAAACTTGCTTCACAACATTAACAACCCTTATGCACATACACAATAGACTAACTTAGCCGAAGGCCGATAGCTCGTTTATCAACTGAGCGAACATTTATTTGTAAGGGCTCGATTAAATTCAACACTTACGTAACATATCCCCATATTGGGATGTTTTTCGAGTATTCGCTGGAATTTTACAGCAAGCTCATTCATCACCAAATCACGTACCTTCGGGATTTAACCGGATATAGCTCCTCGTTCAAATGCCTTCGGGACATAGCCCGGTTTTTGTAACTCACACAATGCCTTCGGGACGTAACCCGGATTTAACAACTCGCACGAATGCCTTCGGGACTTAACCCGGCTTTAATAACTCGCACGAATGCCTTTGGGACTTAACCCGGATTTAGTATCTCGCACAAAGGCCTTCGGATCTTAGTCCGGATATATTCGCTTAGCACAAAGCCTTCGGGACTTAGCCCGGACAGCATTCAATTAATCATGCACATCTAACAATAATTCATGGTACATTCATATTTCATTTTCGTTTACGAAACTCAAACACAAGGCACATATTGTCCTTGCACATTCGGCTCAATAGCCACACATAGAGAATGATTTAATCACATCGAGATTTAAGCTCTCTTACTCAAGAACTTACCTCGGGTGTTGTCGAACGATTCCGCTAGCTATTCAACCACTTTTTCCTTCCCTTTATCGGTTTTATTTCCCCTTTGCTCTTGAGCTTAATCAAACAAATAAATTGATTTCATCATTTAGGCATCAAAAGATGAACATAAGGCACTTAGCCCATATTTATACATTAGACATTAAAGTCTCATACATGCAAAAATCATGCATCAACACAACATATTAGCTAATTTCTTTGCCCTTGGCCGAATATGCATGTCCATTTTTGGGGTCGATTTCAACACTTAATACACACATATACACACTAGTAAAGCATCCTCCCCCTTTTCATCAATTTAACACATGCATTGCTCATCAACATGCAAAGTTACATTCGGCCTTAGCACACATCTTGCTAGCCGATTCTTCTCCATTTAGCAACCAATGCACATATGTGCTCACACAAAAAAAAATGCTAAAAAGGAGGTTCAAGAATCATCAAGCCATCATCACATGCATCATTAACAAGCTTCATATTTTGCATGCAATGGCATTAACACAACCTCCACCTAGGCCGAATCTTAACTCATCCTCATGCCTCATCACCACAACATCAAACATCAACCAAGAATGATTCATCCATGGTCAAGTGCCATTTCCATCACATAGCAAGATTTAGACCATGGGTTAGGTAGAACTCAAGCTAACAACTAAAACATGCATGCCTCTCATGGAACATCATCAAACATACCTTAGCCTAGCTACATGCATGGCCGAATCTCTTCACCTTTCTTCTTCTTTCCTCCTTAAAATTTTTGGCCAAGGATGAATCAAAGGATGAGAAAATTTTTCTTTGTTTTTCTTTCTAGTTTTTGGCAAGCATGAAGATGAGAAAAGGATGAACAAAATTCCCCCCTTTCTCTTCTTTAGCTCACGGCAATGGGGGGACAAACACTACACACACATTTTTTTTCTTTTGTTTTCCATTTCTTTATTACCCATACTCCTTATTTTATTCTTCCACTAACAAAACATGTTTCATGACATGTTTTGCCCATCCTTCCTTGTCATGGCCGGCCGCTACTCATTAGGGGGGGAAAATTTGACATGCAAGTCCCCCCCTTTGTCCACATGCACTAATAGGTCCTCACACATTGACCTATCACATTTTAGAATTTTCTCACATAAGTCCTATTAACTAAATTCACATGAAATCAACCAAATTGAAGCTTGAAATTTTCACACATTCATTATTACATATTCTAGACTATAAGTATCACATTCAAACATTTTAGAGACTCGGTTTAGCGGTCCCAAAACCACTTCCCGACTAGGGTCAACTTTGGGCTGTCACAACTCTCCCCCACTTAAGAAATTTTCGTCCCCGAAAATCTTACCGGTAAATAGGTTTGGGTATCGTTCTTTCATCGAGCTCTCGGTCTCCAAGTTGCTTCCTCGATCCCGTGCTTGAGCCATAACACCTTTACTAGCGGAACTCTTTTGTTTCGCAACTCCTTCACTTCACGAGCTAGGATACGCATCGGTTCTTCTTCATAGCTCATGTCGACTTGAATTTCAACCTCTGATGGGCTAATTATATGCGATGGATCAGATCGATAACGTCGAAGCATCGAAACATGAAAGACGTCATGAATCTTTTCAAGCTCCGGGGGCAAAATCAATCTATACGCAACCGGACCAACTCGTTCGGAGATTTTGTACGGCCCAATGAATCTTGGGCTCAACTTGCCCTTACGGCCGAACCTGAGTATCTTTTTCCAAGGTGAAACCTTAAGGAACACTTTGTCTCCCACCTGATACTCGATGTCTTTTCGTTTCAAATCTGCGTACGATTTCTGACGATCCGTGGCTACCTTCAGACTTTCACGGATTACCTTTACTTTCTGTTCAGCATCTCTAATCAAATCAACTCCGAAAATTTTACTTTCACCGAGCTCGGTCCAAAACAATGGTGTACGGCATTTACGACCGTACAAAGCCTCGTAAGGTGCCATCTTAATACTTGATTGAAAACTATTGTTGTAAGCGAATTCAATCAAAGGTAAATACCGTTCCCATGAACTACTGAACTCGAGGATGCAACATCTCAACATATCCTCAAGTATCTGAATTATCCTCTCGGATTGACCATCGGTTTGGGGGTGAAAAGCAGTGCTAAAATGCAGCTTGGTACCCAGAGCTTCTTGCAATTTCTTCCAAAATCGTGAGGTGAATCTCGGATCTCTATCCGACACGATAGAAACAGGTACCCCGTGTAATCTCACAATTTGATAAACGTACAATTCAGCTAGTTTCTCCAATGAAAAATCCGTACGTACGGGGATGAAATGAGCCGACTTAGTCAGTCTATCAACAATAACCCATATCGCATCCTTCTTACTTGCTGACAAGGGCAGTCCGGACACAAAGTCCATTGTGACTCGATCCCATTTCCACTCGAGTATCATGATCGGCTGGAGTAATCCTGAAGGCACTTGATGTTCCGCTTTCACTTGTTGACATATTAAACATCTCGAAACAAAGTTAGAGATGTCCCGTTTCATACCATGCCACCAAAATTGACGTTTCAAATCATTGTACATTTTCGTACTCCCCGGGTGAATTGACATTCGGCTACAATGGGCTTCGTTCAGAATCATCGAAATGAGTTCCGAATTCCTTGGAACACACAAACGATTTCTGAACCTCAAACAATCATCATCATCAATTTGAAACTCCGATTCCTCGTTCGGAAACACTTAGCCCGTTTTGCAACCAATTCATCATCGACTTTCTGAGCTTCACGAATTTGGTGAGTCAACAATGGTTTAGCTTTTAATTCAGCTACTAACACACTGTCTGGTAGAACAGACAAATGCACGTTCATCGCTCGAAAAGCAAACAATGACTTCCGGCTTAAGGCGTCCGCAACCACGTTAGCCTTTCCCGGGTGGTAATCAATGACAAGCTCGTAATCTTTCAACAACTCAAGCCAACGTCTTTGTCGCAGATTCAAGTCTCGTTGAGTCATCAAATATTTGAGACTTTTGTGATCCGAAAATACATGGCACTTCTCACCAAACAGATAATGTCGCCATATTTTTAAAGCAAACACGATGGCAGCTAGTTCGAGATCATGGGTCGGATAATTCCTCTCGTGTGGCTTCAATTGTCTCGACGCATAGGCCACGACTCGACCTTCTTGCATCAATACGCAACCCAACCCAAGTAGGGATGCGTCACTATAAATGACAAACTCTTTACCTGATTCGGGTTGCACCAAAATTGGAGCTTCAGTCAAATGAGTTTTCAGTTGGTCGAAACTTTTCTGACATTTCTCCGTCCACTCGAACTTAACATCCTTTTGAAGTAGCTTCGTCATTGGTGTGGCTATCATCGAGAAACCTTTCACAAATCGTCGGTAATAACCGGCGAGCCCCAAAAGCTCCGAACTTCAGTAACATTTCTCGGAGGTTTCCAATCAAGTATGGCTGAAATTTTGTTCGGGTCAACTCGAATACCCGACGCGGATACCACATGACCCAAGAAGCTAACCTCTCTTAACCAGAACTCACACTTACTGAACTTAGCATATAACTGCTTATCCGCAAAATTTGCAGCACTAGCCTCAGATGCTCAGCATGTTCGGTCTCGTCTCTTGAATAGACCAAATGTCATCAATGAACACCACTACGAACCGATCCAAATACGGTCTGAAGATCCGATTCATCAAATCCATAAATACTGCAGGGGCATTAGTGAGCCCAAACGGCATCACTAAGAATTCGTAGTGACCATATCTCGTTCTGAAGGCAGTTTTGGGAATATCTGAATCTCGGATTCGCAACTGATAATAGCCCGATCTCAAATCTATTTTTGAGAACACTGAGGCTCCCTTCAGTTGGTCGAACAATCATCGATGCGCGGCAACGGATATTTGTTCTTTATCGTCACTTTATTCAGCTGACGATAGTCAATGCACAACCTCATGGTTCCGTCCTTCTTTTTCACGAACAATACTGGTGCACCCCAAGGTGAGAAACTTGGTCGAGCGAAACCTCTATCCGTCAGTTCTTGCAACTGAGCTTTCAACTCCTTTAACTCGGTTGGTGCCATACGATACGGAGCTATCGAAATCGGCGTAGTCCCAGGTACAAGCTCAATACCAAACTCTACCTCCCGAACAGGTGGTAAACCCGGTAATTCTTCCGGAAAAACATCCGGGTATTCACAAACCACCGGCACAGATTCGGGTTTCTTTTCTAATTCTTTGTCACCAAGTACATACGCAAGGTATGCTTCGCACCCTTTTCTTACATATTTCTGTGCCAACATTGCTGATATTACAGCTGGCATCCCCTCTAAGTCCGCAGACTCAATTCGGACTACTTCGTTATTTGCGCATCTCAAATCAATAGTCTTGCTCTTGCAATTCACAATCGCATCATGCGCGGTCAACCAATCCAAACCAAGGATAACATCAAATTCATCAAACGGCAAGAGCATCAAGTTCGCCGGGAAACAGGAACCTCGAATTTCCAGGGGACATTTCTTACACACTTTGTCGACAAGCACGTAACGACCCAAGGGATTTGACACCCGAATTACGAACTCAGTAGACTCAATAGGTAAAGTCTTACTGGATGCTAAGGTTTCACATATGTAAGAATGAGTAGAACCGGGGTCAATCAAAGCAATTACATTAGTATCAAAGAGGGTGAATGTATCGGTAATAACATCAGGCGAAGAAGCATCCTCGCGGGCACGTATAGCATAAGCTCTAGCAGGCGCACGGGCTTCGGATCTGGTTATATCATCTCTAGATCCTCTCTGACCACCACCAGCATTGCCCATATTTCCAGATGGTCTACCTCGAGCAGTGGTAGCACCCGGTCTCCCACTCTGATTTGCATTCTGCCCCGACAACCTCGGGCAATCTTTAATGAAGTGGCCCACTGATCCGCATTTGTAACAGGAGCGGTCAGGAAATCTACAACTCCCCGAATGCCATTTACCGCAATATCGGCATTTCGTCCTGTCTCGACGTTCATTCCAACACTGGCGACCGAAGTGCCTCGTGTACCCACAGGGGGTCGATCACGATCTCGTCCAAAAAGGCCCGAAGTGCCTCTAAACTGGCCCGCATCATCTCGAAATCTCTTCGATGTCTGTTGAAGAGACCTCCCCGAGGATCTTTTACGAAACTCTCCAGTTCCCTCATCACTCTTTGCTTTTCTTTTCTAAGCTCTTCGGCTTTACAAGCTCGTTCAACAAGTACACAACTCTTGTATTTCAGAACGCCAACGAACAGTTTTATATCTTCATTCAGCCCATCCTCGAAGCGTCTACACATAATAGTTTCGGACGAAACACATTCCCGAGCGTATTTGCTAAGTCTAACAAATTTTCGCTCGTAATCAGTAACCGACATGGAGCCTTGCTTAAGCTCAAGAAATTCCTTCCGTTTTTGATCAACAAATCTCTGACTGATATACTTTTTCCGAAACTCAGTTTGGAAAAACTCCCAAGTTACTTGCTCTCGGGCACAATAGAAGTCAGAGTACTCCACCAATAGTAGGCAGAATCACGTAGCAAGGAGATAGCACACTTTAGGCATTCATCGGGTGTACAAGATAGCTCATCGAGTACCCGGATAGTGTTGTCCAGCCAAAATTCAGCTTGCTCGGCATCATCGCTATCCATAGCCTTAAATTCAGTAGCCCCATGTTTTCGGATTCTGTCAACTGGGGCTTATTTGACCTTATTTGGTCCGTTACCGGTGGTATTGTAGGTGCGGGGTAGTATTTGTCGGAATGGAGGTGTGGAACAGCCATATTAGTTCGAATGTATTGGTTAACCAATCATTCATCACGCTATAGAATGCTTGTCTAGCTTCATCATTCTGATTACTAGCATTAGGTTGAGAGTCCGCCGGCACTGTCCCTTGTGCGGGAGCAGGCGCTACACTCTCAAGATCATCAGCTACTTCTCGGTCACGATCGGGATCCATTACTATAATAAACACATTTACGATTGTCAGAAATCACCACACTATCAAGTAATCACATAAAATGGCATGTATAGCTAGACCCAAAACATTACGGTAGTCCTAGAATCGACTAAACCGTAGCTCTGATACCAATAAAATGTAACACCCCGAACCCGAGACCGACACCGGAGTCGGACACGAGATGTTAACAAACTTTGAAAAATTTTTCCAGACACTGCCAGTCTGAGTACTAGTCGCTTCAAAATCATATCTTGAGTTTCATAACTCAAAAATCAGTTTTGTGATTTTTCCCTGAAACTAGACTCATGTCCCCACCTATGGATTTTTTTCTAGAATTTTTGGTTGGGCCAATTAGTACAGTTTATTAGTCAAATCTCCCATGTTACAGGGATCGACTACACTGACCTTTTCCCATTACGACTGGGATATCTCTCTGCACAGAGCTTCAATACTGATGCCGTTTGTTTCTATGGAAACTAGACTCAGAGAGGAATCCATACATATATGGTATGACCCCTAATTATCTCTGGTAAATTTATAGTGAATTTCCAAAGGCAGAACAGTGAATCCAGAAACTGTTCTGGCCCTGTTCCACAAGAACCCGAATATCTCTTTCTGTTCTGTTCCTATAATTGTTTCGTTACTTCCATATGAAAGTAGATTCATCAAGGTTCGATTACATATTTATTCACTATTTAATTCCACTCCTACGAATTCTTGTGATTTTTCCAATCCACACCACTGCTGCTATCAGCTTCTGTTTCAAGTGAACCTTACCTAATTTGGGGTTTCATGGACCAACTAGGGCCTTGTCAACATAAGCCCACATATGATCATACTTAGCCATTCTAGTGGCTGATCATTTGCTCACACTTCCATTCCAACTATAGTTACATCATGAAACCATCTATACATTCATAATACGAATGGTCTATGCATACTCCATTCTACAAGCCATTTTCGCATGGCTGTACACTTATACATTTCATAAGTACTCGAAAACAACAATGGGTAGTCCTATACATGCCATAACAAAATTCAACCAAATAGTACCCAAAAGAGCCTTGATAGTGTGGCGACTTCGACTTCAAGATCCCGAGTCCGATAGCTGGAGAACCAAAAATCTATAAAACAGAGGAGCAATGTAACGAGTAAGCAATTTATGCTTAGTAAGTTTGAGCAAGGAATTCCAGCATAAACAAGAATATCAACATTTAGCAAACGAAATATTTCATAATAGCAATTTATCGATATTAACTTGCTTCAAAC